>NC_037531.1:107304-111140 GCF_001531365.2 Cynara cardunculus var. scolymus
GTCCGAATAAAGATCTCAATCGGATAACTGATTTCTTCCAATTAATATGCAATATTCAATAAAAACTAGTACAAATTTTATAGAAAAAGGGGTTTAGAAATCACTCACCTTATGCAATACTTTTGAAAATCAATTCCTTTGCACTTCAAATAATATGAAATCCGGTCAACCTCTCCTTAAATCACACGCTTCTTCAAAAATGGCAAGAAGAAGATATGAGGGTCTCACCCTCCTATTTATATTTTTCTAAATAAAGTAAGGCGGCTAAACCGCCCTTACCATCCATGCATGCACATAGGCGTATAAATACATACACCCATTCATGCACATAAACTTAGATGAACCAATATTAAGTTTTAAAAGAAGAAGACGAAGTCAATGGTCTCTTCAAAGAAGCAAACAAGTAGTGGTTTGTGAGGGATATTACCTGGTTCGATGCACTCGCTCTCTTTCTTATGATTTTGAAAAGAAGGGTGATTGCATCGGACCAGGCTTCATTCCTTTCAAACCCTTTTGTAATAATCAGATGGCTAATAAGGTATTAGCCGAGCAGTTACTATGAGTATATACAATGTTTAATGTTTATATGTTCTTCATTTCTATAACTCTGTGCAACTTTCCTTTTTAGTGTACTTTTGGATAGGTTTGATTTGACAGGGTTTTAGAAATCGAAGGAAAGGGCTATATAATTGTTGGCTAATAAGGTATTAGTCGTGCAGTTACTATGAGTATATACAATGTTTAATGTTTATATGTTCTTCATTTCTATAACTCTGTGCAACTTTCCTTTTTAGTGTACTTTTGAATAGGTTTGATTTGACAGGGTTTTAGAAATCGAAGGACAGGGCTATATAATTTGTTAATAATACTTTCAATATATTCATATTATTTTGGAACACATTTTACATATGATCTCGTTTTTATGCATAAAGATTTAAAAGTGTTATACTATGTCCATTCAAATTCCATCCTCAGATGCATCATTCAAAACCTTTCATCATTCGATTCTTCATAGCCTTTTCCGCACAAACAGTGTTTTGTTGAATCTTGTTTGGATTTGCAATTACTACTTGTATTATCTACATGCTTAGATAGCATACTTTACTTATGAGGAAAACCTAAAGGTAATATAAATGATATATTTAAATTAATTTATAAAATTATCACTTAAAAGAACCTATGTCATTACCATGTTATGCAAAGGATGCAGTTTCATGTTCAAGTGTGGAATTCAAACTGTTAACTATTAAATGTAGAAGACCAGAAATAATAAGTACTTGGAAAACCATGTTGCATATTTCAACTTTGTGCATTAATATATTTACAAACCCTGCAAATTATGAAAACCAATGTGATAACAGAGTTTTAAGTTGGAGAAAAAGTATTGGAGTTTTATTCTAAGGCTAACAAATAACTACACAATATAACTCTGCAAAATTTAAAGCATTGGGTTTCGTTGAAAGAAACATTTCAACAATCTGCTAAGCATGATGAATGAGAGACAATTCGTGGAAGGTTTATTTTTTACAGTTCTGTAGTAACTATGTGAAATGAATGAGAAAACATTTGGAATGTAAAAAATCACAGTTGTATATTAACAGAGGTAAGGACATGAAAAACTCTGCAAATCAACATCACAACAGTGTCATAAATTTGGAAAAAAAGGTATGAGAATTGTTTTCGTAAGTGAAGTAAAGTATCATGATTCTTATTCCATTAAAGTTGTAGTTATGAGTTGCATTATACGATTACAAGTCTGCTTAAAATTTGAAGAAACCGTTCATTACGCAAGTGTTCATAGGTTTAATACAAGAGCTGTACTTTTGAAATTACTCTGGAGTAAAACTTTTTACACTTGAGAGATATGTCTACAGAATTCAGAAGCTCCGCATGCGGCATGCAGACGCTCCGCATGCGGCATGCAGACGCTCCGCATGCGGCATGCAGACGCTTCGCATGCAGCATGTAGAAGCCGGATGATAAATTAATCAAGGCGAAGAAGGATTCAGAATATTCCCTTCTCAATGCGTACTTCTAAGAAGTATGTTATCATTAAAGCTTGTGATTGCTATAACAAAATAATTATGTAGTTATGAAAAAACACTTTAATACTAAATGCAAAACAAATAATAATTAATATATATAGCATAATATAATCATCAACTGAAAAATAAATGTTCAAATCAAAATTCAACCACAAAATAAATACCAAATTCGAGACTTATCTTCCAAGTCTTAGACCTAACTTGCAAATGCACCTAAGTTTAATACAAGGCTTCTAGTCCTGAAATTACGCTGAAGAAAAACTCTTCATACTTCAGAGCTCTGTATAGCAAGGTAGAATATCTGCATGCTGTATGCAAAGGCCGTGTGATAAATCAATGAAGGCCTAGAAGGATACAGAGTAAAGGCCATGTGATCATTCACAGCCTTTTATTCATCTACACAGAGCCTCTTCGTCCAAAAAAAGTTAAATATTTACAACCACAGATAATGTTTTTAAACATGAAAATCAAGTACAACAAAATTATGTAATGCAAATAAGTTTAATATCAGAACCAAGACAAATACTAATGAAAACGTGTACCATAATAAAATCACCAATTGAAAAATCATTGTCCAAACCAAAATTCATCCACAAACACAATATGAAATAAGAGTTTGAATGTAATTGTTCAGCAAAAGCAAAAATATTACTTTTCACCTGAAACAACCCTCAATTTCCATATACAGATAATCCACATACAAATACTCATAAAACTAAAAATAGTATTGTTACAAAACACGAACTAACAAAATACTTTCTTCAATACATTTATGAGTAAACAAATGTAATCAATACTAAACTTTTCCCTTTCCTTTATCCTGCGAGGTATGATGACCTGCAAAACCGGTTAGTCCAACAACTGAGCGTTAGACCCAAAACGTCTAGTGAGTGTATATAACTCATACCAGTAACATACTTTCTAAACAAGCAGTTTAGAATCAAACCTGTACATCACAAACATTTATTCAATATCTATCACATATCTTTTCATCTTTCCCGCGGTTACACCGCCATTTCATCTCTCTCGCGGTTACACCGCCATTTCATCTCTCTTGTGGTTACACAACTTTAATTAAATTTAGCCGGATAAAGAATCCGGTCATCATTGTTGGGATATCTAATCCGGACAACCACTTAGAATAAAAAAAAGTAATCCGGACATTACTTGAGCGATTTACCCAAGTCCGGACAACACATGACCGGTTTAAGGGAAATCCGATTGCCTCTTAAGCGATTTAAGGCGAATCCGGTTGCCTCTTGAGCGGTTTAGATATAACCCCGATCAAAACCTGTGCGGTTTAGAGAATATCCGGTCACCCTTTGTCCGATTTAAGGAGAACTCCGGACACTCCTTGTTCGGTTTAAAGACTTAACCAAATGTTTATGAAGTGCAGTTGATAAATAACAGATTCTAGCGGTAAAGAAGTAATAACCAATACTTTAAAGCAGTATACACTCACCTTAAAAATCGGATATCCTAGCTTTGAATTCTCTTCTTCTTTTTCTGCCAATCCGTATGATTCACCAAGAAGTCTTTCCTATTATAGAAAGTGTGTAAACCTTTTCATCTAACTCAAACTTTCTATATATAGTACTAAGGGAATGTGATGGGCGGCGCATCCAGCCGACCTCCCCCCCTTTTAAAAAAAATATATATCCCTTATACACATACCTCAACACTAACAGACACTTCACACATTTCTAATACACACACACACACACACACACACACACACACACATATATATATATATATATATATATATATATTCGTTCCAAAATCTTAAAT
>NC_037531.1:114075-127997 GCF_001531365.2 Cynara cardunculus var. scolymus
TACATACTTCCCAGCCTTTAGAACTGAAATTAGGCTAGAGTAACGATCCCGCCGATCTCCATAAATCACAACTCTTCCTTTTTTGGGTAAGTCTATATGAATCATCTTTTCATTACAGACTATGTTGGCTTGGTTTTCAGCTAACCATTCCATGCCTATAATTATATCAAATTCCCTTAAAAGCAAAGGAAATAACTGTATAGGCACCTCACATCCTTCTATACTTATGAAACACTCATTTATTCTTTCCTTAATCAAAACTTCACTATCATTTGATGTTTCCACAATTAGATCCTCACTCAATGCTTTAGATTCTAAATGTGCGCAGTTAACAAATGATGGTGACACAAAAGAATGATTTGCACCCGAATCAAATAAAACTTTGGCACATACTGAATTAACAAGGAATGTACCTGTTACCACTTCAGGGTGCTCTTCTGCCTCGCCTCTTGTCATCTAAAAGGCTCTCCCTTTCGCAGACTCCCCACGTCTTATTTCTCCTCTACCACTTGCTTTAACACGATTATCCATTTGTCCACGACCTGTTGGCACATAACCAGATCCTCGGTCCCCAGAATATCCAAATCCCCGACTTCCAACAAAACCAGACCCTCGACCTTTAGCTTGCGGACAATCGGCATTTACATGTTGAGATGAATTACAAGTAAAACACTTCCGTGTCATCCGACAATCTCGAGCTATATGTCCTGGTTCCTGACATTTAAAACATACTCGAGATTATGTATTGCAATTTCCCTGATGTATTTATGACACTGGTTACATGCTTTATCCGCAAACCTTGAAATTGGTCGATTCAAATTTTTCATAAACCCCGATTTACGAAAATTAGTTACTGTAGCTTCCCCCTTTCTTTTCTCTCCAACCTTTTCCTGTGGTTGTCGGTTAATGTCTTGTTCCAGTATTTCAGCAGCATCAACTGCCGCCTGAAATGTTGTCGGATTCCTAGATATTACATATTTCTGAAGATTCGAATCCAAACCCCATATATACTTCCTCACTCTATTGTTTTTGGATATAATATAAGATTCAGTGAACCGGGATTGTTCCATGAAGACTTCTGTATACTAACGAACTGACATGTTTCCTTGTTCTAGACAAAGGAAATCATCTTTCAACTTTTGTACTGCAGCTTCAGGACAATACTGCATTTTAAACTTAACCACAAATTCTTCCCACAACATGGTTTTCAGAATATTCGGATCTGAACTGGACAAAACTTCCCACCAGTACAAAGCACTTGATCTTAAACGAGATACAGCAAACATGACTTTGTCCTCTTCAGCACTTTTACTGATTTGCAGACTCAGTTCTATTTCTTTAAGCCAACACATGGCTTTAACAGGATCACACTCACCAGAAAAGCTTGGGAGTTTTACAGGCAAGAAACATCTTACTATCTCCTCATTTCTGTACTGAAGACGAAGTAAGGGGTATAGATGTACCAGTGACCGGTGTACTAGCTCCGACTTCCTCCTGATAATCGGGATTTCTTACCACTTCTGGATTATTTTGGGCTGTACGCCCCAACAAATTCACCAAACTTTCTTGGAACTTTCCCAACTCTGCTGCCAACATTTCCTGGGTAATAAATCCGGGATTAGGAACATTGCATCCACCCCTTGCCCTTTCTCTTCCATGACCAAACATTGAACTTTCTTGAGCCGACAGTTCCTGTTCTTGTCTAGTACCTCTACCTCTTCCTCGACCCCTACTACGACTTCGCGTTTCTATCGTCATCACGTTTTCCGGGTCCTCTCCTTGTGTTACGTTTCTTCTTCCCCAACCTCTTCCATAACCAGTAGAGGTYCTTTTTGATTGATTGGGATTATCTGCCATTTCTCAGTATATAACTTTTTCTGTCACATTTAAACACACATGATTATTCTCATAATTACAACATAATAACACATTTATCCTCATGTCTATCCATAACTCAGATTATATTAGTCATATATAATCTATCTTTCTCATAATAGGTTCAGCTATAACATATTCTCAAGTTCATAGACCTAGTGAAACCTATTATCATAACTTCCGCACCTCTAGTTTGAGTCTAAGTATTTTGCAAATACCCAGATCCCTTAAACTAAGGCTCTGATACCAACTGAAACAACCCTCAATTTCCATATACAGATAATCCACATACATATACTCATAAAACTAAAAATAGTATTGTTACAAAACACGGACTAACAAAATACTTTCTTCAATACATTTATGAGTAAACAAATGTCATCAATACTAAAATTTTCCCTTTCTTTTATCCTGCGAGGTATTATGACCTGCAAAACCGGTTAGTCCAACAACTGAGCGTTAGACCCAAATGGTCTAGTGAGTGTATATAACTCATACCAATAACACACTTTCTAAACAAGCAGTTTAGAATCAAACCTGTACATCACAAACTTTTATTCAATATCTATCGCATATCTTTTCATCTTTCCCGCGGTTACACCGCCATTTCATCTCTCTCGTGGTTACACCGCCATTTCACCTCTCTCGTGGTTACACCGCCATTTCATCTCTATTGTGGTTACACAACTTTAATTAAATTTAACCGGATAAAGAATCTGGTCATCATTGTCCGGAGATCTAATCCGGACAACCATTTAGAATAAAAAAAAAGTAATCCGGACATTACTTGAGCGATTTAGCCAAGTCCGGACAACACATGGCCGGTTTAAGGGAAATTCGATTGCCTCTTAAGCGGTTTAAGGCGAATCCGGTTGCCTCTTGAGCCGTTTAGGTATAACCCCGATCAATACATGTCCGATTTAGAGAATATCCTGTCACCCTTTGTCCGATTTAAGGAGAACTCCGGACACTCCTTGTCCGGTTTAAGGACTTAACCAAATGTTTATGAAGTGCAGTTCATAAATAGCAGATTCTAGTGATAAAGAAGTAATAACCAATACTTTAAAGTAGTATACACTCATCTTAAAAATCGGATATCCTAGCTTTGAATTCTCTTCTTCTTTTTCTGCCAATCCGTATGATTCACCAAGAAGTCTTTCCTATTATAGAAAGTGTGTAAACCTTTTCATCTAACTCAAACTTTCTATATATAGTACTAAGGGAATGTGATGGGCGGCGCATCCAGCCGACCTCCCCCCCTTTTATAAAAAATATATATCCCTTATACACATACCTCAACACTAACACACACTTCACACATTTCTAATACACACACACACACACACACACACACACATATATATATATATATATATATTCGTTCCAAAATCTTAAATCAAAACTTATAACTCGAATATTACATCACCTTTAGCGATTTTTAATGTTTTTGTAACCGATCCTTTTCCTTCCTGACCGGCATCAGACCAACCTTCAAAACCATGCTTCCTGTCAATTCCTTTCACAAGCCTTCTGTCATACAACTTCTCTTGTGATTCCGGACTGTCTGCAGTGCTCTTATCCACATCGGAGGGTGTTGCATTCTCACCATTAAATGATACAGCATCCTTCAAATAAGACAATTGTCAGTTACGACGTTTGAAGAATTAGTTGCTCCCATTTAAATTTACAAACTACATTGAAGGTGGCATTAATAATACCTTAACTTCTCTTGAGAACTGAAATCTGTTGAATGAAGATTTACTGATTATGATTCAGCAAGCTGCAGAGTAAATCGTAAAATAATGTTAGACTAACAAAAATTTTAGACTAAATTGGATTATATTTTCTGCAAATGATAATCAGCTCCTGTTGAGAAGCATATCTCATCTCCAATTCATTCAAGTTGGCATCATCATCTGTTAGCTTTGAAATTCCATAAATCAAACAGCTGTTTTTAAGATGGTAATCAGTTATGTCAATCTTTATTGCAAATTTTCGATTGAGCAAAACATCCAAGTTATTCAGAAACATATCTAAATCACCACTCTGAAAAAAAAAACACCCTTTACATAAACCGGCATTTGGAATAAAAAAAAACTTTATGAAAAAAGATAAGACTTCTAATCATACGTCTTTAACTTTTTTATACAACTCTCATTTGAGGAATGTGAAGTAGGAAAATTGACTGGTTTTTAAAACCACGTCTCATGATGCAAATTCGGGATATGAAAACTACTTTGAACCAAATATCCGATTTTAAAGGGATTACAACCGATAATGACTGAAGTTTTGAGTTTATCAATTAATGAAAATTTTCAAATTCCCTACTTTATCCTATTTATGATACCTTAGGACATTGCAATCTGATTAATGATAACTTTCAAAATTGAACCACCATCTAAAACCACGTTGAATGATGGAAAATCGGGATATGAAAACAACTTTAAAACAAATTTCCAATTTTATGGGGATTATACCCGATAATGATTGAAATTTTGAATTTTGAATATTCAATTTTAAATGTACATCTAAACTAAATATGAATTAGGTTAATAAAATAAATTAAAACATCGAAGTTAAGAATTGTTGGCTGTGAGTGTGGAAAGTAATCTGAAGTCCATTTGGCAGGTTTAATATTTAAGTGTGGATTTTTAATTTCAAAAGGACTTCAAACTTGTGTTTGTCAAATAAGTATTTATTTAGAAGTCTTTATGATCATTGAAATACAAGACGACTTTTGTATATAATACACTTAGCTGTTGAGCAAGAGTTCTGTCTGTGCACATCCTACGCAGAACCTCTGTTCCTGACTCCGTGCTTCATATAGAACTACGCAGAGTATCTGTATGTACTACGCAGTGCACCTGATCCTGGTTTCGTGCTCAATGTAGAGCTGCACATAGGCTCTACATGTACAACGTAGAGCCTCTATGTAAGTATGATTTCTACAGACTAGTGACTCTAAATAACCTTCTAACTTAACTCTGGAAAAGGATTTTAGACCTATCTTTATGAAATAAGTATTTATTTAGAAGCATTTATGATCATCGAAATACAAGACGGCCTTTGTATATGATACACTTAACTCTTGTGTAAGAGCTCCATCTCTGCATGTACTATGTAGACTCAGTGTGCCTGACGTCGTGCTTCATACAGAACTACACAGAGGCTCTGCATGTACTACGCAGAGCCTCTGAGCTTGATTCTACAACTCATACAGAGCTACACATAGGCTCTGCATGTACTACACATACCCTCTAAGCCTAGTTCCGTGCTAAATATAGAGCTACACAGAGGATCTGCATGTACTATGCAGATCTTCTTACCCTGATTCCCTACTTAATGCAAAGGTACACAGAGGGCCTGCATGTAGAAGGCAGAGCCTCTGTGTATGGAAGGATCATTCAGACTTGTGACTCTGAGTAATATTATAACCTCACTTTAGAAAAGGACTTGAACATTTTAATATGGAGTGAGGAAGTAACTCTGTACATTCCATACCTGAACATTTTAATATGGAGTTTAACAACTTTAGTGACTTTTCTAAGGGCTAATTTTCAAAGATTGACTCTCACATGACGAAGGATAGTTTGTAAGATCCATACAGATATGGAACTTTGGCCAGAGGGAAAAGTTTTCTACCGACCCAGACTTCATAATACGAAGTATAAGGAACTCAAAATTGCCTTGTTGGTCTTGGAAGTATATCTGAACATAACTCTGAAGCACAAGAATTATGACTTCTTATAACTCAGAAAAAGTAACTCCGAATAGGAGTTCAAAGTTGCATTTAAATCCGGGCGATGTTTTACTAAACATTTTGAGACAACCAACAAATAATCCAATAGGTCCTCAGTTGGAGGAAGCTAATGTTGAAATTGAGGAACACTTGTCTTATCCTCGTCATTCTTTTGCTCACATTGAGTCGGGAAGTCCATCCCATATTGAGCCAAATGCAGAACCTAAAACTGCTAATCTTTCTTGCACCGACACAAGTTTACATGACTTACCTGTTCAGGTTGTTTGTCAACCTGTCTTAACACCTATAGACATTCCTTCTAGGGATGGTCAAGGATTGGGTGGAAGTCCTGGTGGAATGATCATCAAAAAAATCCCACTACCAAGTATATCTGTTGTACATGATGCGTTCGTCACATCAACAGGCCAACCCACACCTGCTGTGGGATTGCAAACAGGATCATTTGTTGATCCTGGTTTCCTGTCAACGATTTAAAAAATATGGAGTTTAACAACTTCAGTGACATTTGTAAGGGTGAATTTGCAAAGATTCACTCTAAAATCAATGAATTGACTGCTGTAAATCAAATAAGAAGTTTGAACGAAAAGATGATGGCCTTGACAGTTCTATCCTTCTAACAGAAAACGAATTGGAGGGTGTGAAGAATATCGCAGAAACCAACCAAACAACTCTTCACGACTTGGCATCAAGCTTTGTGACAAAAGAAGACTTCAAAGTCTTCCAGAGATGTATCCTCAAAAACTTTGACATTTTGTCTCATAAGATGATTGAGATACAAGCTAAGAACCAAGCTTCCATTCTCACTCAATTAAATACCCTCAGGCAGTTTCAAATGGATGACGCCAATACACAAGCCAGAACCGAAAATCCATTCCAACCTCCAACTGATCCATCTGTTTCATAAAGAAATCCCATTCCTACCATTCCCAAAGCCTACATGCCTCATACCGAAGATTTTTCCACGATTGCTCAACTAAATGAAGTGAAGGCAGATTTGGTGGATTTAAGGTACATGACAGTGTTGATACGAAAAGACATTCAACAAATGGATTGTAAGAAAGAAACCGAGTCATCTAAAAGGAAGCATGATGAAGATGATGACTCTGATGATGAAGTTGTATATGATAATGAAAACAGGGGTAAGAGAATAAGGCAAGAAGAGGCAACAACACTGGGAATGGCATCTAACGCAGATACAACAATTGAGGAGAACATTGAAGAGGGAAATGGTGATGAAAACATAATGGATGTGGATAATACTCAAGCAGGTTGTAATGAGACAGAGACGATGGAAACAGAGGAAATTGAAACCATCGCCATTCCTAGTTTGGATGGGGAGCTTAAAAACCCAAATTATGAGCTAGAACCCAATCATGAGCATATTTTTTAGAACTCATGTCTTGCAATCATTCATTTTACACCTTTTGATTCATTTATTCAATTAATTCACGAAAAATTCTTTATTCCCTCAACTAATCAACCTTTGGAGGAAACACAAGAAACAACAGTAGAGTCATCAGAGTCCACTGGTTCTATGGACACGGAAATGGTTATTAGTAAACCTGATGGCACTTTCAACTCTTTTAAGTCTTGAAGCCACATGTTCATAATAGACGATGAAGAGGAAGTCATGCTGGAACATGAAATTGATGGGAACTGGCCTGGAGAAGTGTAGATGATGTACTCTGAAATGATAAGCAGGCCAAGGAGAAACGATTCAGAGACAAATATAAACAGTCTAATTGTTCAAGTCCGAAATTTCCACGTAAGATCCTTTGCTACTGTGGATTACTTGGATTTACAAGTAATGAGAGCAGACAATTGTGTATATCAGATCTCTAGTGCTGATTTTCCAAGGTTGAAGTTAGAAGATCAATTTTTTCTACTAAAGTTTTTCCAAGAAGTAGACCTTTCCTCGGCTGAAGTGGAAATGAGAAGGTCGATGGGGATTTACATCAGAAACTTGGGTTTATATGATATCCAAGTGGCATTAGATCTAGACCTGACAAGGATTAATGCTTATGAGCCTTTGGAAGAAAGCTTTGAGAACCTGACGTTTATGTATCAATTTGTATACCTTGATGAACCACGCTACTACTTTAAAAGTTCTTTGGGTCCAAAGGTGCTGAAAGTTACAAAACTTCCTCTGTTTACAACCGAAGTGTTGACCCATTTTCTGAATGCCATGGAGAGTTCACATAATGTACAGGAAGATGTGAAAGAAAAGTTTCTGCATGAAATAAAGGAAAGGATAAAGCTTATGGAACTGTGTAAGGATTGTCAAAGGCTAGCAATAATGGAGGAAAATCCGAAGAAAGCATTAGTAAATAATGTGGTGCTTCCACAGGAGTACTTCATTTCTCGAACTTTGAAACCGGTTCCAACTGGAGTGGTAGAAAAAGAGAAAGTAAAAGAAGTAGATTTGGATGAATGGTTTCATGAATTCAAACACTGGAATTTTTTCATGTCAGAATCCAGTTTGATAATCCAGAATTATGTGGATACCTTTACAAGGAAGCCACCTGCATTCAAGAGAAAATATGAACAGTTAATCAACATAATAGGCAAATTACGCAGAGATGTGTACTCGAAGCAGAGTATTAGGAAGATGGTAGACATCAAACAGAAAACATGGCAGGGGATTAGTATACCAAGTTTTTAGTGTTGAGAGAACATATAATAGGGTGTATGAGTTCTTGGAGGCTGATTTCATATTCATCAATCATAATGATCTGCTCCAATTGTATTATAAGTTAGCTTCATTCAAAGATAAGGGTGTGAAGTTCAGAAAGGGTTTGATTGATGTTGTTCATGGCATGCTTAGAGCTACCTTAATGGGTGTCATGACTGACTTTTAGTTGGCCATAACCCTGAACAGAGATAGGGTATATTTGATGCATCCGGACATCAACCTTGGAGAATTAGCAAACTTTCACACAGGGATTGTAGTGTGTGATCCTCCAGGATGCATATGCAAGAATCTCATTGAGAAGTTCTTATTCAGGGTATATGATATACCCAAGTACAGCTCTGGTACCTTGAAACAGATTAACATATCATTAGAAAAGAGACTGTTCAGGAAGCCTAGAATAACTTCACGAGAAGAATGGCCAAGATTAAAAGAACTAATAAATCGGATGAGGAGGCAGTTTGACTCTCAACTTGAGTTCAGAAGAACAATAATTGAGAAGTTCATTCCATTCTTACTGACAGGAAGTTCAAACTCTAAAAAGAAGTGGAAGATTCAGTATACACCTGCAAAGAATAAAACAATGATAGATTTAGTTTCGTAAATCAGAAGTTTTATTTTAGAAACTTAGCTTAGGATTCATCAACTATGTAAATAGCTCCAATTATAGTAACAGGAGTTCATTCATTAATTTATTAAGGCAATGTAAACAGTTTGATCTGCGTTGTTAGTTTTTTAATAACAGTTTGGTACCTTCATTACTAATAGGTTGTATTCTTACCTTGTTTTATGTTTTTTTTTTCTTCATATTCCTATGTGTACATAAATGTATTAGACATCTTAATTTGAGAGATTTAAATCATTTGATAGAATTACGTAAATATGGATGATTGTGAAAAGTAATACGCTACTTGAGATTGACCTGCCAGACTTACAGTCTTCAAGGAAGTCTGGAAATGAAATCTAAAGAATGACTTCAGTATTCAAGTATGTATTTTTTATTTCAGACTTCAAGGAAGTTTGGAAATGAAATCTGAAGAATGACTTCAGTATTCAAGTATTGATCTTAAATTTCAGATCTAGAGGTTTGGCTGGTCCTTACAAATTTCCTAGTTCGTACTGCCTTAGAAGTGCATCCTTTTTCCAAATTTGGGCAATAAGGTCTGAATGGGAAACATGTTTTAGAGTTAGTGCAAAAAAACTCTGAAGAATGGCTCCTCAGACTTCGAAGTTGTCAGTTTCTCTTAAGCGGTACTCTGGAAAATGTATTTCCAGACTTCCTTGAAATCGACAATTCCAGACTTAGAAGTGTGACATTAAGGAACCAAGACTAATTCCCCAACGGTTTTAATAAGAGTTAGAAGTTCAGCCTTCTAAATTTGGAGTAGAAGATTTCAAAGGTCAGACGACTTCATTCGTGTGAAGCAAGTCTGGAACATAGAATTCTGCATTCAGATAACCTTACTCCCTAGGAAGACTCCTCTGCATGTAGTCTGCAGAGGCTCTGTGTCTGGAATTAAAACTTTGCATCAAGAACTTATAGTTTTTAGCACGTAACATTTATGGTTCCTTGGAATAGCACGCCGCCTCTGTATATGAGACGTTTTCTTCAATAAGAGCTCTGTCTCTTTGAGTATTCTTCATGATAGCTCTGTATGCACCATACCAATGTTCTGTATGCACTCTGCAAAGGCTATGCATGCACGATCAAAGGCTCTTGATGTACTATGCAAAGGCTCTGCATAATCCTAACGATGGGAGATGTATTTCAAGATTTAAGGACTCCCATCCATCTGGTTCGTATATCAAGAACCTCTGCACCAAAAAAAGGTCAAATTGAAGAATTTCACTCTCTTAGTAAAGAAGACAGACTCTTACTGGAATGAATACACAAGGGTAATTGAAGGCAAAGGTGAAAGATAACCTCTGTATTATATTTATTATATAATATTTTTACAGTATAATGAAAGGAAACTACATAACTTAAAATTGTAAAAAAAACTAAACATAGACATAATTTACAAAGAGAAAGGCCTATATATATGTTGGAGTTTCATGAACCTCCTAAGAAGTTCACGAAACTCCAACACACCATCGATGGATCTGACTATGTTACGAGACCTCTCTTGGCACCCGGGGAATTGTCTCTGCTTCTGAGTAAATTATCCTTGATGAAGCGCATAGTAGAATTTGAATACTTTAAGCGTTGATCTTCATGGAAGAACACCTTTCTTCCTTGCGCATTCGTGAAGATCACCCCGACCTCTGGTTCCACCAGCACCGTCCACGATGGGTAATGATTAATGCCTGCTAGTTATTCATTGGGCGCAGTGACATTAAGCTGATCAATCCCCATATCCAGAGCCAATTGGAAGTCAAATTTGCTCCTAAAGTCCAGAAGGTCCGTCATCGTCTGCCTAATTACCGAGTTTGCCAAGGCATACTTCATCATCTTATCTTTCTTATGATCTGTATATAAGTACAAAGATAGAAGATCCCATGGATTCAGATTAATGAGATCGCAATCTATAAAAGAATTTATCCATCCATGGGACCTTTCAACCAGTATTCATGAAATATGATCTGGTTGTGCACAAAACTTCGTCGTCTGACATCCAAGACTTTAACGATTCCATGCACCGAATGAACTGCAGAGGCAGGTTGAGTGAAACGGTCTAAGAACCTCTATCTAATATGCTCTTCGGCCGTTGGATGTAGATTTATCTTTATGGTTGGAGTCTCATTCCGTAGGCTGTAGAGATATTGATAGACATCTTCATTGTCTGCAGTATCTTTGATAGGCTTGTCTCGGGGAGTAGGCTTTATCAGGTCCTCCATGTCATCCTTGATATCTTGTACTCGATCAATACCCTATTTGGAGCTCTGATGCTTGCGGCTGCTGCCTACCATTGGCTTTCGACCTCTGACTGGGACCTTCTGCCTCAGAGCAGAGGAGACGACTTTGGTCCCTTAAACAGGGACCTTTGCTCTGTGTGTGTTCCGGTGTGGTGGTGGTGCAGCAACAGTTATTTCTTCAAGTAGGATACCCGTTGGTATAGATGCCACTTCTGGTTCATGGCATGTTAGAAGTTCTGGATCAGCAACATTGACTACCACCACTTCTTCTTCTTCATTCCTCCTTGCAGGTGGAGCAGTCTCTATTACATACTCTGCAGAGGATGATAGGTGGTATGATGCAGATAAAGAGGTGTACACAGAGTCTTCACCCTTGCAAACTTTTGGCGCTACTGAAGATGTAGCGGGCATCTTTCCTTTTTCTTTTCTCCTCTGTATGTGCCTGCACAGCCTTAGATCTGGGACTTGGTGGCGCTTGCGCTTGTTGTCGAGGAGCAGAGGCAGATGGGGCAGCCATTGGGATAGAACTTTTGGCGGCTGGTGGCTGGTTCTCTCCCACTTGACGACTTTGAGGGCCAGACAGGTCTGGGTCCTCATCGTCCTCAAGCCTCCTCTTCTTCGACCTTTGCTCCATCTTCCTTTTCGGCCTCTGTACGTCCGTTGGTGGCATGGCCTTGACCTTTGCTTCAAAAAGCTCAACAATCTCTTCTGCTACAGTTGTGGCTTTGAGAATTTTCATATCTGTATGGTATTTAAAGGCTGCCAATGAAAGGCAGATTTTGGCTGCTGCCTCCTTGGCTTTGCTGTTGAAGTCGGAAGTGAAATGGGCCACCTTTTGTAGAAGACGGTCACCCAGAGCATTCATTGCTGATTGAGTGACATAATCAACCGGTATATTAAGAGGAATGATCGTATGAGCGTCTTGAGATGAACTGGAAGCTCCATCCCTCTGAATGTCTGCAAGGACCCTTTGCAGGGTCTCTGCATTGTTTGCCATCAATTCTTGGAGGCGATTGAGGCAAGAGGCATTTATCATAGACTCAGCCCTCAATACTGCCAAGGATGATCGAATTTCATCTAAAACAGGTGCAGAAGGAGATGGCTCCGCATAGGCCATGTTGAGGTTTAGCTCTTCCAATGAGCAAAGCACAGAGGTGGCAAAGGATTGGAACTCATCCTTTGTGACATATGTTTTAAGGGTAACCTCTGGCTCAACACATGGGCCAGATTCAGTCCATGTTCTTAGGACACCTTCTATCTCGACTTGTTCGACGTTGGTCAAGGAAGGATTTCCAGCCAATCCTCGTGTCTCTCCTAGAGGAGTAGACACTGCAGTTGTTCTGTCAAAAGGAGTGCCCTCAGCAGGTTCAGAGCCTGCAAAGGGACCCTCTGTGAATGCGCCAAGAGACCGGTCGAGATTCTCCAAGCCATGTGCGCCTACGCCTTACTCTGAACAAGGTTGGGGAATTTCTAGTGTAGAGGAAACTAATTCCTCTCTAGGGGAAAGTAGTGTGGCATAGGGAGACATGCCACTTATATTTTCAAAGGCCTCACCCTTTTGAGAGGGTGAGCCCTATAATGCAGTTTTCCTTTGGCTTGCTTGACCAGAGACAGATGCGACCTCTGGCTGGGTAGGCCGGTTAGGGTTCGAGGTTTGCGCCTCTTGTTCAATGACTCCTGTTGCTTGACCAACAGAGTCAGATGATGTGCTTGCACTGGGGGTTGGGCTTGGAAAATAAATGTGCCTACTTAATACCCTAGGCTGCTCTGGCTCTTCTTGAACCAAAGCAGCTTCTCCCAGTCCTCCCTCATCATTCTCTTCACTATCGGATGACGAAGAGCTCTCAGCCTCACTAACCTCTTGCTCTTCCTCGGATTCCTCTACGTCAGAACTTGAAGACAGTTCTACTTCATGCATAGCTTCTTTTTCCATTCTCCTCCTTTCCTCCTCCTTCCTTGCTCGCTCCTCTCACTCTTGCCTCTCTCTTTCTTCCCTCTCTCTCATTTTCTTTTCCTCCCTCTCCCTTTCTTGTTTAGCCTTCTGCCTCTTCCTTTTCTGCTCCCTCTCCCTCTCCATCCTCACTTGCACTACAGGCCTTTCTGCCTCTTCACTCTCTTGGGTTGTCCCTATGTGTGTTGGGGTTCGAGGCACTGGTTCTAGCGCCTCGCATAAACTTCTATAACTCCTCCTTACCTCCATTGTCTTCATGTAGCTCATCAGCTTCCTTGGAATGGGCATCTCAGCTGAATAGCCATCCTTATGCACAGTGGGCTTGTACGTGGAAAGTACATTAACCTTGTCCACAGGAAGGCCTTCATCGTCTATCATGTGCTCCTTAAGAGAAGGTCTTAGAAAAAGGCCTAGAAATCGTGGGAAGAGGAGAGATGGCAATTCTCTTCCCTTAGAAACCTCATTAAACTTCTTCACGACCGCAACCTTGAACTCTGTGTAAAGTATCAAAGAGTAGTTGAGGGGTAGGTCGAAAAATATCCCATACATAATCTGCAGGATATTAGTGGAACACATATCCAGGCTACCAATTTTGGCTGTGAGCGACCGATTTACCAATGTGAACCAGACGTTCCACATTGGTGGCAGAAACTGACGACAGTACTGTGATGGGTACCGGATTTGTTGGTTGTACCCCAACATCTTAAGGAAAGCCACCAGCTTGTTATAACCCGGTTTCAGACAATCTGGGTTGAGGTAAAATTATACGTGATTAATATTTGAATATCTAA
>NC_037531.1:129116-134537 GCF_001531365.2 Cynara cardunculus var. scolymus
ATTCAGAGATGTTGTTCTTATTAGAAATAATAGTATTGATGTTATGGTTACGGGAAAATATGGTCTATGATCATTGATTTTGATTAAAAGTGTTTTGAAACAGAATATGATTTTCAGCCTTTACTACTTGGAATGAATTATTTGAAATTAATGTTTTGGTGATCTTCACCCTGCATTACATAAAAAGGGAACCTCACTAGACATACATGTTTAACCCTCATTTTTTGTTTTCAAAAGTATGTGTGCAGGTATTGATAATAAGGGAAAGAGCATTATGTGAATTACTTCCCTATGTGCTTAGCTGTGTGAAGATCTTAATTAGCTATGTTTTGGAGCGTAAATGCTAGAATACAAGAGCATGTACTTTTTGAAATTTTGAGTTATGTATTTCACGTTATAGACTCTTGTATTATGAACCTTTGTGGGGAAAACTTGTATTCTATGTATGAAATATGTGTTATATGCAATGTACGGATTTGGGGGTTGTTACAAAAGATGGTATCAGAGCTTGAGTTTAAGAGATTTAGGTATTCACATGCATGATGCCTAGACTTAAACTGTTTTATTGCATATTAGGGTCCCAGACATAGTTAGCACCTTTGGAATAAATATGATAAGTTAAGAGATTAGTGTGTAAGGTATTTTCGGATTATATCTGGCCAATGTAATTTTGAATCTACAGGTGCATAACTGAACTTGAACACTTTATTATATTTTGGGAATGTGAAAATATATTTATTAACTTTGATATCTACAAATGGCAAGTAAATCTAGAAGATCAGAAAGGATCACCCGCCCCAACCCCACTAATGAAGAAGAGGATTCTCCCATTGTTACTCCTATTGGTACCTCTGAGGGCAGAGGCAGAGGCAGAGGAAGGGGAAGAGGCAGAGGCCAAGACAGAGGACGAACCAGAGGCAGAATTAGTCAACTAGAAAATGATGCAGACCAAGCAGAATCCAATTCTGAAAATATGATTCAAGAACAGGTACCACAACCAGAATATGTGACAAGAGATATGCTGGCAGAGGAAATGGGAAAGTTAAAGGAAACCTTAACATCGATCATGAGGATACCCGCGAGGGTGGAAACAGAGCGGGTGGAGATTAACCCTCCTGTACTAACTACAAACACCAGAGGAGGAGACATCAAAATGTTCTTTGCATGCAAACCGCCAAACTTTGCTGGTGAGCGAGATCCGAAAGCTATGCATTGGAGAAAAGAAATTGAGTCAGTATTCAACACTATTCATTGTCCAGAAGCCGATAAGGTCAAATTTGCTGTATCCGTACTAAAATCCAATGCTTTATTCTGGTGGGAAGTAGAATCCCTAGCAAGAACAGATGTTTTGCAAACCTTATCTTGGGCAGAATTTGTAAATAGATTCAAAGAGCAGTTCTGTCCCAAAACAGCAGTCAAACAGATGGAAGAGAACTTTTTAAAGTTGGAACAGAACTTTGGGTCAGTCAGAGAATATACAGAAAAATTTATAGAGTATTTTAGATTCGCTGAACATTACATCTCAATGGAGGCTAGAAAAGTGGAGCGGTATATCTGGGGTTTAAAGTCCTCAATCAGAGAATTTGTTATCGCAATGAATTATACCACTTTTCCATTGGCAGTAGATGCAGCAGAAATCACAGAAAGAAACAAGAATAGAAGCGAAGAAGGAAATCAAGTCGAGAAAAGGAAATAGGAGGGGTCCTCAGCAAGTTATCGGGGATAAAAAATTGTCAAATATAATAATAGATCAATGCAAAGACCAATGGAGAGAGTCTGTCCTCAGTGTCGACAGTATCACCAAGGAGAATGCAGAGCAGAGCCAATAAAATGTTTTAATTGTGGTGAAATTGGGCATACTTCAATTTCCTGTCGGCTAAACAGAAAATGTTTTCATTGCAATTCACCAGACCATTTCAAAAACAATTGCCCACAGCTGAAAGCTCCACAGCTTACCATGGGGAGCGATACATCGATTGGCCGTGGAAGACCGAGTATGAGCAGAGGAGGCTCGGGTGGGGCGTGGGGTCGATCTTTTCAAATGACCAAACACGAAGCAGAAACTACACCTGATGTAGTAACATGTACTTTTCACGTGAACTCATTACATGCTAAAGTGTTATTTGACTCGGGTTCAAACTTCCCATTTGTGTCCCCATCATTTGCCTTATATGCTCGTATGAATTTTGTGCCCCTTGACGAAAAGTTAGTAGTTGATACTACTAACGGTCAAGTATCTGTGAATTATGTGTTTAAAAACTGCACTATCATGATTGAGGGTTTCAAGCTACCCATCAGATTGTTTCCCATGCCTATAAAAGATTTTGATGTAGTAGTGGGAATGGATTGGTTGGCTGAGAATCAGGCTAGCATTGTTTGTAATAAGAAGATGATTAGAATAATATTGCCAGACAGAGGGACAATGGTTATTTATGGTGATCATCAGAATCATCACCCCAGTCTGTTATCAGTTATGAAAGCCAGAAAATGTATCCAAAAGAAATGCCAAGGATTTTTAGCCTACGTAATCGATGCCAAGAAAGAAAAGAGCAAGCAAGAACTAATTCCGGTTGTTAGTGATTATCCTGAAATCTTTCCAGAAGACTTGTCAGGATTACCTCCAAATAGAGTTATAGAATTTGGGATTGATTTAATACCTGGAGCAGCACCTGTAGCGAAAGCACCATACAGATTAGCTCCATCAGAATTAAAAGAACTGGTTACATAATTGAAGGATTTGTTGGACAAGGGATTTATCAGGCCGAGTACTTCAAGCTCCAGTTTTGTTTGTGAAAAAGAAATATGGTACTATGCGTATGTGTATTGATTATCGGGAGCTGAACAAACTGACCATAAAGGACAAATATCCATTGCCCAAGATTGATGATTTGTTTGATCAATTGGTGGGAGCCAGTTATTTCTCCAAAATTGACTTACGATCAGGTTACCATCAGTTGAAAGTTAAAGAAGAAGATATTGCAAAAACGACATTTCAAACCAGGTACGGGCACCATGAGTTCCTAGTTATACCATTCGATTTGACTAACGCACCTGCAGTTTTCATGGATTTAATGAATTGAGTATGTAGAGAATACCTCGATAAATTTGTCATTGTATTTATCGATGATATTCTCATATACTCTAAAACCAAAGAAAAGCATGCAAAGCACCATCGATTAATCCTTGAACTTTTGAAAAGAGAGAAGTTATATGCTAAACTATCAAAGTGTGAATTTTGGTTAAGAGAAGTCCAATTTCTGGGGCATGTCATATCTGAGGCTGAAATAAAAGTAGATCCAGCAAAGATTGAAGCCATTGCAAAATGGGAGGCACCAAAAACACCATCTGAAGTTCGAAGTTGCTTGGGATTGGCAGGCTATTACCGCAAGTTTATCCAAGATTTCTCTAAAATAGTCGTGCCTTTGACAAAATTAACTCGAAAGAATATCAAATTTCAGTAGGAAGAAGAACAACAGAAAGCCTTTCAATTATTAAAAGACCATCTTTGTAGTGCTCCGATACTATCCTTATCCGATGGAACTGAAGATTTCGTGGTATACAGTGATCCTCAAAGTTAGGTTTGGGTTGTGTCTTGATGCAAAGAGGAAAAGTAATATCATATGCATCTTGACAACTTAAAGATCATGAAAAACAGTACCTGACTCATGATATGGAATTGGCAGCCGTGGTCTTCGCATTGAAAATATGGAGACATTATCTCTTGGGAACAAAGTGCCAAATCTATACTGATCATAAGAGTCTGCAACACTTGTTCAACCAGAAAGAATTAAATATGAGACAACGTCGATGGATCGAACTTGTTAATGATTATGACTGTGAAATACTCTACCATCCGGGAAAAGCCAATGTGGTAGCCGACGCCTTGAGCCGAAAAGAAAGAAGTGGAACTATCAAATCGATAGCAATGAGAATTAATCTAACTACTGATATTCACCAATAAATTTTGAACCATCAGAAAGAGGCCATTAAGGAAGAACATTTGAAGGCAAAAAAAGTGGGAAAGATGATTTCCATCTTATAATCGAATACGGGAGGAATCTTATGTTTCCAAGGTCGAATATGGGTACCAGTTTTCGGAAATACACGAGAAACCGTCCTGAATGAAAGCCACAAGTCTCGTTATTCAATCCATCCAGGTACCAACAAGATGTATAAAGATTTAAAGGTATTTTATTAGTGGCCAGGTCTCAAGAGAGACATAGCAAGACATGTGGAGTGATGCTTAACTTGCCTACAAAGTTAAAACTGAACATTAGAGACCCTATGAAAACCTACAATCATTGGAAATACCAGTCTGGAAATGGGATCACATTACAATGGACTTTATCATGAAGTTACCCCGAACTCCGAAAGGTTATGATGCAATCTAGATAATAGTGGATCGATTATCAAAAACTGCACATTTCCTACCAATGAAAGAAACATATTCTTTGGAAAAATTGGCTCAAATCTATATCAAGGAAATTGTGACTAGACGTGGAGTTCCACTGTCCATTATATCTGAACGAGACAGTCACTTCACTTCAAATTTCTGGGAAAGCCTACAAAAAGCCTTGTGATCACAGATCAGATTAAGTACAACTTACCACCCACAAACGGACGGGTAAAATGAACCATCCAGACTCTTGAAGACATGTTGAGAACTTGTGTCATCGACTTCGGGGGATCATGGGAGGAACATTTGCCGTTGATAGAGTTTGCCTACAATAACAGTTATCATTCCAGCATTCAAGCGGCACCTTACGAAGTCTTGTATGGAAGAAAATGTTGAACACCGTTGTGTTGGAATGAGGTAGGTGAAAAGCAGTTGACAGGTCCCGAAATTGTGCAGACAACTTCTGAAAAGATTGAACAAATTCGTGCAAGGATTAAGACTGCCCAAGATCGACAGAAAAGTTATACCGATAAACGAAGAAAGCCGATTGAATTCAATGTAGGAGACTTTGTGATGTTAAAAGTATCTCCATGGAAGGGTGTTATGAGATTCGGGAAGAAAGAAACTCAGCCTAATACAAAGTACCTTTCATGTGTCGAATTTACGCAAGTGTTTGGCAGACCCGAGCTTAGTGATACCACTTCTCGAGATCAAACTCGATAAAAAGTTGAATTTTATCGAGACCCCAGAGGCAGTAACGGACAAAAAGACCAGGGTACTAAGAAATAAAGAGATCGGTCTAGTCAAGGTACAATGGCGCTTTCATAAGGGTACATATGCAACATGGGAATTGGAATTAGATATGAGAACCCGTTATCCATGGCTATTCGAATGAATTCCGGGATGGAATTCTTTTTAAGGGGGGAAGAATGTTATAACCCGGTTTCAGACAATCTGGGTTGAGGTAAAATTATACGTGATTAATATTTGAATATCTAATGGTATGCATGATAAAATAATATACA
>NC_037531.1:135683-144012 GCF_001531365.2 Cynara cardunculus var. scolymus
TAGAAATAATAGTATTGATGTTATGGTTACGGGAAAATATGGTCTATGAACATTGATTTTGATTAAAAGTGTTTTGAAACAGAATATGATTTTAAGCCTTTACTACATGGAATGAATTATTTGAAATTAATGTTTTGGTGATCTTCACCCTGCATTACATAAAAAAGGAACCTCACTAGACATACATGTCTAACCCTCATTTTGTGTTTTCAAAAATATGTGTGCAGGTATTGATAATAAGGGAAAGAGCATTATGTGAATTACTTCCCTATTGTGTGAAGATCTTAATTAGCTATGTTTTGGAGCATAGATGCTAGGATACAAGAGCATGTATTTTTTGAATTTTTSAGTTATGTATTTCACGTTATAGACTCTTGTATTATGGACCTTTGTGGGGAAAACATGTATTCTATGTATGAAATATGTGTTATATGCAATGTATGGATTTGGGGGTTGTTATACAGCTCATCCCCAGTTGGGAGAAGGGTGTATTCATCCAGGCCAAGATCCGTTTTCGTCGGAAGTTGTAAGATTTGGGAGAACAACGACCCAGAAATACGCACTGAGACATACTCCTTCCTTGAAGGAACATAGAATTGTCCAACAACCCCACGTTGGGATTCAGTAACGTGGCATGAGAGCCAGAATTCGTGAATAAAACGCTCTGGAACGGCGTCATCCATGTTCGTGAGGGCAAGATTGAGAAAATGATGTTGAAGGATGTCAACGATTAGGTGAAACCTGGAGTCGAAATTGTCCAGGGTGAGGCAAAGTGCATGATTATTTGGTTTTAAAGAAAGGGGAATAATGCTATGGGTGGTTCCCTCAATGGATTTAAGGGTAATGGTTTGTGTTTGGGAGTTGTTTGATGCGGATGTAGACAATTGCAGGTTTGTTGAGCAAGAAGATGACTGTGGTTTGGGTTTGGCTGAAAGTTAGGGTTTCACAGAAATGGTTCAATTAGTGTTTGATTTTGCGTTTTGTTTGCGGATATTGGACTTAAGAAAATTACTTGCAATGGAAATTGTTTGAAGCGAAGTAGAAGTGATGATTTCTTGAGGTCGCAATTCGTCAATGGCAGCAGAAGTTTTTCAGTTTGTGGAAGACAATACTGAGAGAAGTATGGAGAAAGATTTTCAAAGCGTAAAAAATTTAATTTTGAGAATAAAGGGTAATTTAAAAAGAGATTTCCTAATAGGCACTCGAGTGGAAATCGACACGAAACATCGAGAACTGAAACGGTTATGCATAAGCCTGTGGGGGGAAAGACACGTGGCTTGACATGCTCGCATCCCACCTCCCTTATTTGAAAAATTAGAGATACAGGCGGTGACCCTCTGTAACTGACAGATTGCATTTTTAAAAATTCTAAATGGAAACAGACTTGGCGTCCACAAGTCTGAAGGCATTTCCCACAGTTAAAGACGAAGTCTTTTCAGAGTTACAAGTCTGGAGAAACCGTACGTAGACAGATGCGCTGTGTAGCTCTGCGCAAAACACTGAATGAGGCTAGCATGTCTGAAGTCCATCACCAGACTTAGAGTGAAGGTTATTCAGAGGGACAAGTCTGAAGAGCCTTCAGTTGAAATGGGTTCAACAACGTAGATGTAGAGCCTCTGTGTAGGTCTACATGAAGCACGAAATCAGGTCCTGCTTAATACATGCATAGACAGAGTTCTTACTCGAGAGTTAAATGTAGCATATACAAAGGACGGCTTGTATTTCGATGATCATAGAACTTTCTAAAAGAAGACGAACAATCTGGACACAAGTCTGAATGCCTTCTAGCATTAAATTTGTAACGTCATTAAAAGGCATAAGTATTCATAAACCTTTCGTACACATAGCTTCTCTGTTGTAGACGAAGAGCCTCTGTGTAGCTTTGTATGAAGCACGGAGTCAGCCTCAGAGTGCCTGCGTAGTACGTGTAGAGCCTCTGTGTAGCTCTGTGTAAAGCACAGAGTCAGGCTCAGAGTGTCTGCATAGTACGTGCAGAGCCTCTGTTAAGCTCTGGATGCAGCACGGAGTCAGGCTCAGAGTGTCTGCCTAGTACGTGCAGAGACTCTGTTAATCTCTGTATGAAGCAAGGAGTCAGGCTCATAAGTTATGCGTAGTATATGCAGAAACAGAGCTCTTACTCAAGACTTAAGTGTATCATATACAACCAAAGACAATGTTCTTAAATATAAAGATCAACTACAACAAAATTATGTAGGCATGCAAATAAGTTTAATAGTAAATCCAAAACAAATAATAATGAAAACGTATAGCATAATATATTCACCAATTAACAGCGTAGTACGTGTAGAGATAGATATCTTACTCAAGACTTAAGTTCAGAGCCTCAGTGTAGCTCTGTGTAAAGCACAGATTCAGGCTCGGAGTGTCTACGTAGTACGTGCAGAGCCTCTGTTAAGATATGTATGCAGCACGGAGTCAGGATCAGAGTGTCTGCCTAGTACATGCAGAGACTGTTAATCTCTGTATGAAGCACGGAGTCAGGCTCATAAGTTATGCGTAGTATATGCAGAAACAGAGCTCTTACTCAAGACTTAAGTGTATCATATACAACCAGAGATAATGTTACTAAATATGAAGATCAACTACAACAAAATTACTAGGCATGAAAATAAGTTTAATAGTAAATCCAAAACAAATGATAATGAAAACGTATAGCATAATATAGTCACCAATTAATCGCGTAGTACGTGCAGAGATAGAAATATTACTCAAGACTTAAGTGCAGAGCCTCTCTTAACCTCTGTATAAAGCATGGAGTCAGGCTCAGAGTGTCTGCGTAGTACATGCAGAGCCTCTATTAAGCTCTGTATGAAGCATGGAGTCAGGCCCAGAGTGTCTGTGTAGTACGTGCAGAGCCTCTGTTAAGCTCTATATGAAGCACGACATCAGGCTTGACGGACACAAGTCTGAAGGCATTTTCCAGAGTTAAAAACGAAAGGTGGACGGAGTCACGAGTCTGAACAGACCGTTAGCAGACACATACGTTGCGTAGCTCTGTGCAAAACTCTGAATGAGACTAACATATTTGAAGTCTATCCCCAGAGTTAGTTTGAAGGTCATTTAGAGTGACAAGTCTGAAGGCATTTTCCAGAGCTAAAGAGGAAGTCTATTTAGAGTCACAATTCTGGAGAAACCGTAAGTAGACAGACGCGCTGTGTAGCTCTATGCACAACTCTAAATGAGGCTAACATGTTTGAAATCTTACTCAAGACTTAAGTGCAAAGCCTCTGTTAAGCTCTGTATGAAGCACGGAGTCAGGCTCAGAGTGCCTGCGTAGTACGTGCAGAGCCTCTGTTAAGCTCTGTATGAAGCACGACGTCAGGCTCAGAGTGCCTGCATAGTACGTGCAGAGCTTCTGTTAAACTCTGTATGAAGCATGGAGTCAGGCTCAGAAGTGATGCGTAGTATATGCAGAAACAGAGCTCTTACTCAAGACTTAAGTGTATCATATACAACTAGAGACAATATTCTTAAATATGAAGATCAACTACAACAAAATTATGTAGTCATGCAAATAACTTTAATAGTAAATCCAAAACAAATAATAATCAAAACATATAGCATAATATAGTCACCAATTAACATATCAATGTTCAAAACCAAAATCCAACCACAACAACAATACCAAATACGAGTCAGAATGTAATTGTTCATTAAAAGCAAGTATGTAACTTCTGAAGTTTAGGAATTTTTAATGTGTTTCTAGCCAATCCTTTTTATTCCTGTCTATTCCTTTTCCAAGCCTTCTCTCATACAACTTCTCTTGTGATCTCGGACTGTCTGCGGTGCTCTTATCCACATCGGAGGGTGTTGCATCCTCACCACTACATGATACATCATCCTTCAAATAAGACAATCAACAGTTCTGGCATTTGAAGAATTAGTTGTTTCCATTTAAATTTACAAACTATAAAGAAGGTGGATTTTAGAATACTTCTGAAGTATAGGGATTTTTAATGTCTTTCTACCCGATCCTTTTGCTTCATGTCTATTCCTTTTCCAAGCCTTCTCTCATACAACTTCTCTTGTGATCCCGGACTGTCTGTGGTGCTCTTATCCACATCGGAGGGTGTTGCATCCTCACCAGCAGATGATACAACATCCTTCAAATAAGGCAATGAACAGTTCTGGCATTTGACGAATTAGTTGCTTCCATTTAAATTTACAAACTACATTAAAGATGGCATTTAGAATACCTTAAACTTCTCTTGATAACTGAAATCTGATGAATGAAAATGTACTGATTCCGATTCAGCAGGCTGCATAATAAATCGTGAAATAATGTTAGGCTAACAAAAAATTTAGTCTAAAATTGGCTAATATTTTGTGCAAATGATAATCAGCACCTGTTGAGCAGCAAATCTCATCTTCAATTCATTGAAGATGATACGATGGTTTGTTGGCTTTGAAATACCATAAATGAAACAATTGGATGGCAGAACTGCAGAATCTCGCAATGTTGACCACCAATTAGTTTGCAGTGGCGGTTTCACCAGGAACACATAAAGTAACCGTCAGGCAGGCCACATGTCACTTCCGAACACCTATTTGAACCGATAGTGAAAAATATGTCCACATACATGTTTAGGCGAGAAAAACCAATAACTGGTGCATAGGTAAGGGCCACGTGGCACAAAAGTTACTTATTTATTAGGGTTATAGATTTGGATAACATAATTGATTTTCATGTCTGTGTACAATAAAATTCACCTTGATTCCTGATTTGTTACATTTTACTTGATTACATCATGTTGCATCGCACGAGTACTCAACTATAAGGAATCGAGGTTTAAATATTTCTAAGGGTTCCCTGTTAGATCGAATGTTTAAATATAAATTTTGTAATTTTTTAATGAATAGTTGCATTCATTTTTAGTTGTAGGCTTATTTGAAAATTTGACATCCCACCATATTATGCCGGTACACAACTATATATATATATATATAGAGAGAGAGAGAGAGAGAGAGAGAGAGGGATCAAATGCAAACCACCCTCATTTATGAAAACCTTACAAACCAATCTCATCCATCAATTTTCTTGATCAATGGTCAATAAATAAAAGTTTATTTTTTTAATTGAAAAAATGGCAAAAATGTAAAACATCATATATCATTAACCAAGGCAACAAGATCATGTATATCCTAATATTAATGAAACAAAATCATTGTTTTAGAAACTATATATATCATCTTATACTTCCAAATATTATAATAAAAAATGTTAGAATAATCTTGAAAATTATAGGGTTGTTAAAAATATCTTCATTTTATGTTCAAATATTATAAACAAAATAATGTCCATCATAAAAATAGATCAAAGTAAGGACCGATGAAATTAGGTATATCGTAATAAATTTTGAAATACAAAACACACTATAATCAAGTTAACATAATGAAACATTTTGAATAATAAAACATAATTTTTTTTACCATTAGTTTTCATGTATGAAATGGTTTCACCGTTTCATCACTACACAAATCAACCTATTGCTAGAGGAAACATCTGTCATTTTTCATGTTTTCAGTTCATGAATCTATTTCAATCTTATTATGAAATGGTTTCACTGTTTGTCAAGTGCGCACCATTTTCTTAACATTAACATATCAACCATTATAATAACCATTATATGAACCTGTTTCACAACTATAACACTTTACACATATAATATCCGTGTTTCGTTAACTCGTACAATTGGGTTAAGTGAATTTTTGGTAGAATTATGCATAACATATTTGTACCCTATGCTTAACCAATTTGTATCCTAGACTAGTTTTGCGTCAAAAATGAATTTATACCTATATTGATATAAAGTTGAGAATCTAACTTGAAGAGTTAAAGTCATCAAATGGTTAAACTTTATATATAATATATATACTAGTAGTGTACCCGCGCAATGCGGCGGGATGTGAAATTTTGAAAAGATGTAAACGGACATATAGATTACGGAAAAAAATTTGTATTTTGTTCAATCAGAATATATATTTGAAAAGATTTAAAAGGTTATATCAGGATATATATTCAACTTCCTGCGCAATGCGTCATGATGTAAAGGTTCTATCAGGATATATGTTCAATTTTTAAATATCATTTTATATTGCAAAATATCTTTGAAATAGTTGGTGGTTCACATTTGTATCAAAATCCGAAAATCACAAATTAATGCAATTTCACATTCAGAAAGTCTTAAATTTATGTTTTAAAAAAATAGAAATTAGAATCATGTTTTTATCATACACAATCATCATTTAAAACTTCTTGATACACCACATTTGATGTGTAGACTCCTTCCTGGTTGAACTTTTTGGTAGGTTTCACTAATACCTACGTATTACCACGTGATATCCCTCTGGACAATGCCACGTAAAGTTGGTCGTGCGAGAATACCGATTCCGGTAGATAAACACCTACCATCGGAATTGTCTGTCCTTGAGCTTTATTGATTGTCATGGAAAAACAAAGTCGAACAGGAAATTGTTTTCTCTTTAATTTAAAGGGAAACATATCATCTTCAGACGGACATAGAGGAATTCTTGGTAAAAATACTCTCTTACCAGCATGCTGACCAACAACTATTTCTGCATCGATAGCATTCTGCTGAAAACCTCTACATATCAACCTCGTGCTGTTACACAATCCATTTGAGGGGTCGATATTCGGCAATAGTATTATCGGACATCCAATTTTGAGCCGGAGGTAATGAAGGGGCAAACCGCTAACAGTCAAAGAGTTTAAGAACTCCATCGGATAAAAGTTATTCTTGTCATCTTCTGCTTCATCAAAACTGTAGTAAATTTTTCCTCTCCACAGAATCTTTCAATCAACTGATCATTAATCTTGTCGACATGCTCATTTTTTGTTGTTAGTATCGCCCTCGAAATGATATAATCTGAAGCAGTCTCGCAGGTTTGAAGAGAAGGAAAGATTGCATCAATCAAAGCATCATTCGATTCATTTTTATTTGTGTAAGGAATGGCCAATGTTGGGTTCAAGTTAGTGCTTTAATGTTGTATTCAAGTTTCTCCTTAGTGTAATTGTTTTGTAATAGTTTAGCCTTTACAATTTCCTAGTATAAATAGTGATTTCCTTGTAATTGTCATTAACAATCGTCATTAGCAAAATTATCAAGATTAGTGCTGTAATTCTTTCTCTCTCTCAATCTAATCATCCTTTGATCATATTCTTTCTATCTTTGATGTTCATCATGATTCTTGAAGATTGCTTCATGTTTGTATGGTTTCTGGACTTATCAATTGGTATCAAAGCAGACTGGAGCAGTTTGGGTTGGAGATTTATCTGATTTGCGCATTTTTTGCACGATTTTTTGAAGATTATCGATCTGTTCTTCACTGTTCTTGAACTTTTTTCGTCCGGATTGGGGTTTTTGTGCCCAAATCGTTCATATTTTGAATGTTAATTGTAAAGATTTGTATTGTTAGATCCGGTTTTTCATTTCAAACAATCTTGATTCACACCATTTTTCGTTTTAAACAAGTTTTGAGGCTGATTTAGTCGAAMATCGATTTTTAGTTTTCTGGAAAAAKTTCTTCAAAACTCATAATTTTTCATGTTTTGATCCAATTTTTTGGTAAAAAGTGTGAAATTTGTGTTTTTGTTTGAATCTTTGTCCGCTTAAAGCTTGTGCGGTTTAAGATGTTATCCGCTTAATATTTGTGCGATTTAACATCCGTGTGTTTTCAAGCTTTGTTTTGATAGGTTATACCGGACAACACTCGTGAGGATATCTTGTGCGGTTTAACTAATTCGGCTGGTAAACCGTTGATAACTTGTGCAGATTAGTTGGTACACCGTTGAACCCTTGATCGATTTATTGAACGGTTTAAACAATCCGAGTGGTAAGTTTGTGCGGTTTAGAATCCGTTTGGTAAGTCTTGGACTTTTTGAGCGGTTTATTTCTATAATCGTATATATCTTGGATGGTATTCAATTGAACTGTGTTTGACTTTTGATCGGTTTAATTGTTTGATTCTTTGATCGGTTTAATAGTTTGACTTTTGATCGGTTTAATTGTTTGATTCTTTTGATCGGTTTAATAGTTTGACTGTGAGCGATTTATCTTTGTGCGGTTTATGATTACTTGTTGCCCGGATTTCTAATCCAGATAACTTGTTCCTTTTGTCTCTCTTTTTGACCGGACTTGTAAACCGGATAAACTTGACCGGATTACTAATCCGGATAAGTGTTTGTGCTTAATTTTGTCTAAGTGTTGAATRTRTGCTTATTCTAGTTTACACTTTATCAGATATATTTTTGTAAACTGATCTTTTAATTCAAACTTTGAACTGCAGT
>NC_037531.1:144134-145654 GCF_001531365.2 Cynara cardunculus var. scolymus
GAAGGAGATCTGATCATGAAATCTCTAATGGAAGGTCCTGCTGAATTCTTTATAGAGATAGAATCTGAAACAGTAGTAGGCATACCTGTACAGAAAATTCCTAAACTGAAGGAACATTATTCAACTGAAGAGAAAGAAAGAGCCCATGCTGATGTGCTTTGCAAATCTTATATGATGCAAGCACTGACTAATGATATTTACACCAGTATTGATAGTTACAAATCATCAGGTCACAGCATGTGAGTTCAAATTGAGAAGATGATGATGGGTTCGAAAGTCGGAACTCAGCTGAAAATTACAAATTGCATTTCAGCATATGAAGAGTTTAAGGCTAAAGAAGGAGAAAGCCTTGATGATGTCTATAACAGACTTGCCAGACTGCTAAACGAGCTGACAAAGAACGGAATTTCCAAAACTACTATAGAGATAAATGTATAAGTTTCTTAACAATCTCCAATCAGAGTGGAAACCATTTGCTAATCATATCAGATTTAACAAGCAGTTATCTGATATTGATATTCATGAAATATATGAAACTCTGAAACAGAATGAGCAGGATGTTTTGGAGATCCGTAATGCAAAGAAGAAAGAGAAAGTAATTGTTGATCCTTTGGCTCTCGTATCTGAGAGAAAGAAGAAGAGATACAAAAGCAGATCTGGAAAGAAAGTTAAAGAAGTTAGTCAATCAAGTGAGTCTGAGTCAGAAGACAGTAATAGCTCAGAATCTGATTCTGAAATGTCAGAGATCAAGCAAGCAATGGCAATGCTGACCAAAGCATTCCAGAAAAGTTCTCCAAAAGGCCACACTCGAACAATCAAAGATTCTCGTCAGGCTCAAAGTATGACTACAAAGACAAGTTTGACGAGAAGAAGAAATATGAAGAAAAGAGATTCGAGAAGAAATATGAGAGAAAGCCGGAAGAAGGGAAGAAATTTAGCAAAGGTGTAGCTGATGAGAACACCAAATGCTATAACTGTGGTAAGCTAGGCCACTTTGCTATTAACCGTAAGAAGCCGGTAAATCATGATACCGACTAYTACAAGAATAAGTTTCTTCTATCCAAACAAAGAGATGTTGGCAAAGCTCTTATGGCTGAGGATGAACATTGGCTGAACCTGACAGATGAAGAAGAAGCTGAAGTTGTTGCACATGTGTGCTTGATGGCTAAATCAGACAATGTTTTGCCTGGAGAAGATTCACAGATGAATGATGAGGTAATTCATCAAACATACATTAAACAGATGAATAACATGATACTCCAAATTCAAACTTTCCAGCAAGAGTTAAAATCAGAAAAATTACGTTCAAATAACTTTGAAGATCAATTAAAAACGCTAAAAGAAAGATATACCAAAGTATATATTGAAAATGCTGAAAACTTGAATTGGGCTAAGTCTTTGCAATCTGAGTCCAAAAAATCTGAAGAAAAATCCAATGCTTTAAATTCTGAGTTATCTGAATTAAAGGAAAAATATAAATCATTAGCTTTAGTTAATGACGAACAAATTGTCAAAATAAG
>NC_037531.1:147964-150365 GCF_001531365.2 Cynara cardunculus var. scolymus
ACTGGTAGGAGAAGACTCCCACTTCCTTATAAGGAAGAGAAGACTCCCTAGCCTCACCGATGTGGGATGCTCCTGCATTGCTACAGGAGCGGTGGGTTTAAGGAYGASDATTKGMCCTGCCGAGGGAACACCGAGTCTGCTGACCCAACATACTTCTTGACCGGATACGTGTCCGGATAAGCAATCGATTGATTTAGTACTTAAGAGATTTTGTGTGTGTTCTGTCCGGTTTATTAAACCGCTCATCTTCTTACTCAAATTTATTGGCCGTATATAAAATCCTTCAATCTAATTCATCATTGGGATTCTTAATTGTCTGTGATTTTAATCAAGATTCATTTTGGTTTAGCAAGTTGCTGTCACATTTCAAGTGTCCGGTTTACACTTGTATTACCAGGTTTAAGATTTACATGTTGTCCGGTTAACATTCAAGCTGTCTGGTTAACTTTCATGCAGTGAGCGGATTAGTTTTATTCATTGTTCGGTTTAATATTCAAGTTGTGACAGGTTTTCGTTCATGCAGTGACTGTGTCTGGTTTGACAGGTTTAAGATTCATTGTGTTGTCCGGTTAACATACATGCAGTGACAGTGTGCAGGTGACAGGTTGATATCATTTTTAGTGTAAATCAAGTTCTGGTAACAGCAGGTTTAACATGCAATCTTGACTGTTTAAATCAATTTTCGTGTGTAGTCTTGACTAATTTGAGTTTGAGTTTGAGAAACAGCAGATTTAACTGGTGCAGGGATTTAGCTCTGTTTTGGATTGATCAAATACACAGGTTGTTTTAAAATTTCGATATATTCATCGTTTGGACAGCCTGTTTGAATAAAATCTGTCCAACAGCTTCTAAGGGCAGCTAGAGGTTTCTGTTTTTGAGCGTATTTGGTTGCTGTATTTTGTTTCATATTGCTCTAAATTTTACCGTTCAAGACCAAGTTTCTTACTTGTTTCATCCTGTGATTAATTGTAACAGATTTTGGGTTTCTTGGTTGATTTGGAGAATGCAGTCAATAGCGGAGAAGACGGTTTAAGCAGCAGATTTGAAACAGTATCTATTATATAGCAGCAGCAACAATAGTGGATAGTTTTGTATTCCTTTGTATATATCTTGACAGCAGACCTATATTTGTTTTGAGGCGTATATCTTGACAGTTTCTGTTTGTTTCATTTTGCCAGCTTCTTTCAGCTACATAGCAGCTCAAGGGATAACAAGATAACAGTTTGAAGCATATTTGTAGCATTGTGTTCTGTTTTTGGCTTTGGTTTTGATTTAGTAGCATCAACAACAGTGGAAAGTAGTTGTTGTTTGACACAGATTTGGTTATGAGTTTTGTACAGTAGCAGCCCACGTGGTAACAAGATATCAGGTAGACAGATTGCTTGACAGATTTGATCAAATAGCTTGATGTTCCATTCGAACAGATAGCCATCAACAGAAGCAGATTGTGCAGTTTAGCAATTTGCAGCTGCTTAGTTTAGCAGTAGTAGCAAAGCGTGTGTGAAAGGATTGTTTATCAATTTTGGTGCACTAAAAGTCAAAGGACCAATCCTTGTTAGTTCATCATCTTGTACTTCAAGAGATTCCAAAGAGACTTGGTTGTATATATCGGTCATCCGTTTTGAGCCATTCTTGCATAACCTTGTATCGGAATTTGAACTTGCAACTCATTTTGGGCTTATAATATTTGTTTGGTGTTTGTGGTTTTTGAGTTTTAATTTTTTTTTTAGATTTTAATTTTGGATCATCGTATATCTGTTTTTGTGTGTGTTTTCAGTTTTTGTGTTTTTCTATTCTTTTTGARCTTAACTGTTCTTATTTCTTTTAACTGATTTCACTGCATAGATCTTTAACTGATTAATTTGTTTCTAATGGCAGATATTGTAAGAGGGTTGAGAGAGAAGATTGCTGAGTCAGAAAAGAGCTTTGTGAAYCTTAAAGAGCATTMCAGAARTTTATATCTTAAAAATTGTGCTAATGAGGATTTTATAAACAACTTAAAGAAAACTCATAAAAATGAGTGTGAACGAATTGAGAAGGAATTTGAATATAAGATTGAAAAGATTGAAAACAATCAGAGTTCGGATCAGAAAAACTATAATGATGATTTGAAAAGGTTGACTTCGTCTAATATAAATTTGTCAAATAAACTTCAAACAGTTCAAATTGCACTAATTGCTGAGAGGAACTCTCCAAGGAACAATTCCGATATAAAGGATTTAACTGAGAAGTTCCACAAGTCTGAGAATGATTTGATTGAATTTAGGAGATTATTGGAATTAGAAAAGGAAAAGGTTTTACAAGCTGAAAAGGTTTTAAATGATGAAAGGAAAAAGATGGAGATAGAAAAGAAGAGGATTATGGAAGTTGAAAGAAAGTTTGGAACTGATCGAGAATCTTA
>NC_037531.1:150905-152353 GCF_001531365.2 Cynara cardunculus var. scolymus
AACTGGTTCTCCTTCTCAGTGTAAAACCAGCTTTTATAATTGTTCATATTCGAACAGTTATTCAAGCAGTCCTAAATCTAATGTTTCTAAGAACTATTCTCATTCAAATCAGTACTATCAAGGGTATGTTATTGGATCACCCAATTACTCTTTAAAGATTAAAAGCATTTGGGTTAATAAAGCTGAATCTGTTTTATCTCATACACMTGTTGGTACTAACAATCTTCCTTGCATTGTGAAGTCTACTAATGATTTGATTAATCTTAGCAAGAGAAGGATTATGTGTTCAACATGCAGAACCAATAATTTTGTCAATATCAAAAGGTTCAACAGGTGGCATGAAGATAACAGCTATCAGCACAACAGTTGGAAAGGTAAGAACAGGTTATGATCACAATTACTGGTATGATTCTTATTTTATTCATGATCTTCTTGTTCATAGTGCTGAAAAGAAAATATCTTATAAAAATAAATGGTTTGGAAACTACAATATACCCCAACCAAATACTAACAATTTAGGACCCAAGTTCGTTTGGGTACCAAAATCTACTTGATTTGGTTTTGCAGGTGTGTCAATTTTATGCTGATCAGAATATCATTTCAATGATACACCAATGCAGGGGGAGTTGTGATTTATTTCAAACTAAGGCTTCTGAACACTTCAGTTCAGAACCCGTGCTTTACTGAATGTGGCTTCTAAACACTCAGTTTAGAACCAGTGCTTAAAATGTTTTATTTTTCATTTTTGAGCTTAAAAGTTTCATTACTTAAAGCTGTTTTCTAGGGGGAGACTCTAGAATTCTTCAATAAATGGTTTTGAAAATAGATTCTTTTTTAAACGAGTACATTTTCTGAACAGGTATTTCTTGAGATTTTATTTCCGTAATTTCTCATTGTACATAACTCCAATACCTGTTTCAGCTTCTTCAAACTGTTATTATCACGTCTCTTATACGAAAATCATTTTCGGTGATAATACACTCGTTTGTATTCAACTTTGTTTTCTGATATTTTTTTTACACTGATTCATATACATTCATTTTTTTTAATATCAGAATCTGTAAACTTGTTCTTACAGATCTTCATTCATTTCTCTCATACATATTGAATAATCGAATTATTGTCGCTTCATTCTTTTATTGATCGTGCTTAAAGCCAAATTATTTGATCAACTTTTATCTGATTATTGTGCTTTAAAGAAATAATATTTTTGATCAATCATTGTGATCAAATGTGCATAACGCTAAATTTTAGTTCTCAATTTTTTGGAGACTAATATTGAAAAAGGCAAAGCCCAGGCCAATTCTTGTCACAACCCCACCAACTACTCATTTATCTCTCAACAGATAAATGTTTCAATAACATTTAGGCCACGCAGCTCATCATCTATCAATTTCTCATTTGGAGAAAGTTGATATTGAATCAGAAGGATATATGTCCCCCCTTCA
>NC_037531.1:152453-164676 GCF_001531365.2 Cynara cardunculus var. scolymus
CCCCCCCTTCTACAATTACTTTCTGCTTATTGCCTTACCCTTCGGGACTAACAGTTATTCTATTAATATTTTAACTACTTACCTTTGCCAAATTTCTTCTAGATTTTGTTATAAATTTTGTTTTACAAGCTTTTAATATTTACTCATGTTATTATAGATTCTTTACAAAATGCATATTGTTTTCATTTAATTCTTACAAAATATCCCGTGTAATACACAGGTTCGAGCCTAGTATGTATATATATGTGTGTGTGTATGTGTGTGTGTGTTTGCTTTTTTGGGGGAGGGAACATAAGACATGATTACTTGTGGTGATTTGAGTTGATTTTTAACCACCCAAGAGTGATGTTGTTCATTATGTAGAGTTGAAAGTGGATTAATTTCATTAATTTTGCTTTCTTTAAAGTCAAATTTAATCCACTAATTACAATTATTTTATTGTATATATAAAAGTGAAAAGAAAGAAACAACTATTTACTTTTGTGGGGAACAAGTCTTATTTTCAAGCAAAAATAATGAAATTTTCATACTTAATCACTGCAATAATAAGTTACTTAGACTTTTAATTAAAACATATTTGATGTTAATTAAGATTTATATTTCATTATTAACATATATTTGAAAATTTATTGGGTGATGTTTAAGTTTAATCGTGTAACAAGAATTTAAACTTCAACCTCTCGATCATCATTTATTAACAATAACGATTCAGACGGATTCAAATAACGGCTTTCAAGTCCAGCTGAAAAATCATCGATCAACAATCTTTTAAAATGTTCAATTATTTTAAAATGTCTAGAAAACTTCTAAATAAGAAAATGAAGATGAAAATTATGGATATATTTAATATACACACACACACACATACTCAGGTTAATACGAGAATAACTAAATAAGATAACAACAAAACGGTCGAATCACATGTGATTTTTACATTAATATCATGTATAAATTAATCATATGTGATTCATACGAGTGGGTGACATACCTTTGTGTTTACCTCTCTCTCTCTCTCTCTCTCTCTCTATATATATATATATATATATATACACACACACACTCTCTCTCTCTCTCTCTCTAAATTTAATTACCGAGTAAGATGCGAATATGGTCCTTCTTAATAATATTGTCAATTAGAGTGTCGTTGATGAGGGGTAATAATAAGTGTTTTTTATTATGCCAAGTATTTAACAAAGTATGATTATTTTGATCAAATAACAAATATACAAGCAATCAACAAAATAACGGAGAGATGGAAACAACTTTGTTATAACATTTAATAAACTACAATTAATTAACATCAAACTAATTATTTAACTCTTAGATAATCCAATATTAATAATAAATAAAAGTAGCTTATTTGTTAATTGGAAAAATAATATTTGCAAACTTAGATCAAATTATTTTCTAGTGTTTTTAATTAGAATTTAAATTTAAAAGGTAAAAAAATTTGAAAATATGTGAACTATTAGTCATCCAATAAATATGGTTAACTCTTTTTGTGCCCTTTGAAGAATACAGTGCTAAATTAAATTTGGAAAATTAATTAAAATAGTTATTTTTATATGTTGGTTTCACTTTTAGTCATGTTCTCTCCGTTTTTACCAAATTACCCATAGGTTCCCAAAACACTAGGTCTGTAATTACGGACATAGTTAAACGACAAAAAAGTTACACTTTATACCCCTATCCGTAATATCCTTGGTCGGCAATTGTGGATCAGCCCTCTGGACTTTCAAGATTACACTTTTTACTTTGGTCTCCAATTACGAACCTGGCTTTATGCGAGGGTGAAACCCTAATCGAACCCTGTTGGCCATATCCATATCCGCAATTTTCACCTTTGACCTCTGCAAATTTTCAACAACTTGTCATTTTTCAGGTGTTTTATACATGTTTAATTGCGGACTTACACTAATTTTTTCAACAAAGCCTGAAAAATGATGTGAAGTTGTTCAATAATTGTACCATTTTCCAGTAGCTGTTTGATGGTTGGTTGGATGAATATAATTCATCTGATCTATAAAATAGCAACGATAGTAGGATGAAGATATACAAAAAAAACATAACAACTTAGTTTATTTATTTCTTTGTTCATCATATATTTTTGTTCCTTCAACTTACCTGAAAATCAATTTTGGCGTCGAAAAAATTAAGTTACATTTTTGTGTATGTGGTCAATGGGTAAAAGCAAACGATGGATGGGATTATGTTTGTTCTGGTGCTACGATACACCATGTTGTAGAATTACGCGCAAACATTACATATCAAAGCTTGGTCGCTTATGTTCAGAGGAAATATGGAATCGAAAGTTTTGTTGGTGTAACCAGGTTAGTGTACAAGTACGAAGCTTCAATTTTTGAGTTAGTCGACGATGAAGATGTTGGTGGTTTCATGGGTTTCACAGCCGAGTCAAATAAAACGCAGACATTTTATGTGTATGTCGATTTTTCGATGTGCAGTGGAGGTGATATCGGTGGTAGTTCGAACATTGAAAACCATCAAACTCAAGATGAGACTCAGACACAAGGGATGTATGGTCTTAGTGACTATTATCTCGAGTTTGTTGCTTGCTGGCTGGGAGCTGTATGAGCGGTAACGTCCACGTACGGCTCCTTGAGAAGGGCGGTCCTACAGTGATGCTTAAACTTCCGTGAGAAAAAGACGAAGAGGAGGAGGAGGAGAAGGTATATCTTATATTGTTTTTCGGTTGTATTATTTGTTCGTCGATCATAATTTTTAAACACATTAGCAAATTAATTTGGTTGGGTTGAATACCCAATTGATCAATGTGCGTTTGTTTAGTTACTTTGCCCATTGTATATAGAATATATATACTCACGCAATACAGCGAGATATGTCTATATTTTATTTATTTTATTTATTTTCTTTGTTGATATAATATGGTTTTAGAAAACGATTATATTTTTATTTTTCAAACGAAATATATTTGAGAAAAAATGTATCGGTATTAGTATTAAATTAACTATTTAAAAGTTCTCGTTTTATGTGTAATTTCTTTAATTCAACTTTTCATTATAGTTTAATTTAGATTTAATAACAAAGTAATTTATGTTTGTTCAATGATATAATTTTTTTTATATCTAAAATAAGATGTTTATCATGTATTTGATTATGTTTATCTGCAGTTAATTACACAAATTCAAAAATAAAATTTTAATAAGTTGTAATTATGCATAATTTACTTGTAATATTGAATTTTAAGTAACATGCATCAATAAACAGTACTTCATGCATAAAAAATTGTTTTTAAGAGTTTTTATCAAATATTTTATCATATTAAATTTTATTGATTATTGGGGACTGAATCCATTACAAAATGAAAAAGAAAAGGATGCACTAAATTTGTTATAAAAATGAAAATAGGAGGAGAGACCAAATATGTTATAAAAATAAAAGTAGAGGAGAGGAAATGAGTAATAGACGAAATTACCCCTCACCAACAGCACTGTAATTGTAATTGACGACATTATTAAAAAGAGATTAAATCCATTATAAAAATGAAAACAGTGGTTCATAAAAAATCATCTTCAAAAATATTACTCGTTAATTGTGACCGATTTTGCATTTAACTTTGTATTTGGGGGGTTAAAGTAGAAAATGGCAGCAAATCATGAGCGTGAAAAGGAGGATCATGTACTTGTGCACGCTTCTCTGGCCTTCATAGGACAAAGTACAATCAAAATAGAGATTTTTTTTTTTTTTTTTAAATTAGCTCTTAATATTCTTAAGCCTGATTTGTCCATATGTTTGAATATTAAGGTCGATTATTTTATTTCTAAAATAAGAACTTAAATGTCATCTGAAATTTAAGTGGTAAACATATCACTTAATACATCTTAATCTTAATCCGTCCTCTATCAAATGATTCATATTTTGGGGATTGGAAGAAATTTGTTAGCAATAACTATATATCTTTTATATTTTTGTAAAAACAAACAATTTTACTGATCTAGATTTCAAACTTCAGAACCACCTCTTACAAATCAAAAGTAAAATCAGACTTTAGACTTCAACATCTTTTAAAAAACAAACGCAACTATAGTGTAATTTATGTGGTTTGATAGGTCTTTAAAAAAATAATTTATGTAATTTATAGGTCTTTAGAGAGAGAGAGAGAGAAGACTTAAATGCAAAATTGGAATTCTAAACTAATTAAAGTAACTCGAAATCATATTAATTGACTAAGAAATCATGTTTACTAATTTACCCTTATATTTATTTTAAGAAATCATATTAAATATCTTGAATGATTGATTCACGTTGTATCTCACAGTTACCACAAACTAAATAATTCCCATTTGATTAGACCCGATTAGGTTCACGTGAGACAAGTATGTTTTCATGAGACCATATTTTTGCATTTAAATTTTCATAGTAAAACATTATGAAAGTAGGAAAAAAAAAAACTAAACCTTCACAATAAAAACGTTGTGAAATTCCACATGTAAAAATGTGGTCTCACGAAAATAGGTTGGTCTCACATGATCACAAGTCTATATATATGTGTAAAGGGTCATTCTTTTATTAACCAAGAAAAAAGTGTTAACCTTAATAGACCAATCAAAAAATTTCAATCATCTTGCTTTGATTATATGGTTTCAAAAGGTTCCAAGGGTACTTTTGTATTTTTAGTTTTTATATAAACCGGTTTCAAATTTATTTTTCTTAAATATCTCATAGATAATTATGGAGGTTGTTTTATTGATTTTTACGTGTTCTGTTTTTCATTATTGTTCGTCATATTGAAGATGAAGTCCGGTGGTGATATTGTGACCATCTGACGTACTGATTCATATCAATAAGTGTTCACTTATGAACATGTAGATCACATGTTAACAGGTAATAACTTCCAAATGTTCATCGACAAACCAACATTGTCGATATGCACTTGTTAATAATTGTTCACTAGTAAACATGTAGATGGCCTAAATGTCCATCGATGAAACATGTACCATGATACCTTCATTCTGAGCAACAGGTCAGGTGCAATCTAAACCACCATTTTCGTGATAGAAAACCGATTGATCAAGATGCCCACTCATATTCAATCAAAACTCAATACCCGCACAACCAAGAATAAAGTTATAAAACATTAAAACGAAAAACATAGCTTTAATCAAGTCCTTTTGTATAATTAAACCATATTTACCCTTGGGAAGGTATCTGTGGTTAACCCTATAGAGCTCAAAGATGAGGGCTTTCTCCAACAAAACATATAGAAGAATTCTCTTGATGGGCTGTTGTAACTTTCTTGAATCTCTCTGGTAATTACCCTCTTCTTCCACCATAACATTAGTAAAGTTCAGCAATAAGAGCTAGCAATAAACACCCAAAAACAAGACTCAAACCAAGTCTTACACTACTTGAAGACCTCATATTTGTTTCCACTCTCATCATATATGCCAAAACAAGACTTTTCTTACATGATAAACCTGACAGGACTTTTCACAAACAGTTGGTGTTTATGAAAGCTCCATAAAATGTCGCAAAATCCATGTAGTATGGAGAAGCCTTGTTGCTTTTATCTTTATCCGAGCAGAAAGGAAACCAAAGAGCCTGACTTCGACCATAAAACTTTCTCTCCAAATATAGGGGATACCCTCGAAAACAGAGAAAAAAAATGCTTTTTTTTTCGTTGAAATCAAACTTTTTTACAAACTGTTATTGTTTCTTCTAATTTCTTAGTTTCAATCGAGTTTACATTTAGTGATGGCCACATCAAATGAAACGGTGATTAACAGAACAACTTGATTTGGTGGTTTTGCATTATCTGAAAAGCTCAAAATGTATAAACAACTGAAGAACAAATTAACATGGGTTAATGATGGAGGAGCTAATAATCGGGATACGCATGAACAGAAATAAAATCAGATAAAGATTAGTATTTTTCTTAATGACAACAGAATGGATCTTGCTCTACAAGTCAAATGAACCAGTGTATTTTGGGACTAAGATGGAGGAGCGATGGCGAACAAGAATGAAGGAATCAGTGTGTTTTATCATGAACCTTGATATAAACCTATCTTGCACCTTGGGAAATCAATAGTCACCTCGACCAGGGACGGACCCATAATTTTTTTTAAACTGTGGCACCATTTGACCGTAAGAAAAAAAATATAGGAATTGTCTTTCAAACGGTGACACCGTTTGACTATAAGAAACAAATATACGGAATTTTTTTTCAAACGGTGGCACCGCTTGACTAAGAAAATGACACTAAGATGATTCGGACTTAAGTGTAGGGTGGAATAAAAGTCTTGCAAACCAACTCTACCAAATAAAATTTGTTCTCATTGTAATTTTAAAATACATATGGTGGCACACAACAAATTAATACGGTTGCACCGTTCACGAAACCTAAATTTTTTACCCTTCAGCGGAGAAACGATACGGTGACACGTGCCACCCATGGCACTTAACTAGGTCCGCCTATGACCTCGACAGAGGCGTAAGTTTGTTCAATTGGAAAGGTAAAGTTTATGGGGAGCGGGAATATGATCTTTGGGAACTGAAAAGATTCAAATCCTGAAACTTGAAGTTGTACTTTGGGCTTCTAAATTTGTAATTAAAACTTTTAAGACTTTATGCATAAAGAAGTAGTACCCTATGCATTTAAGGTTGTTTTTAAGACTTTTATCAAATCTGGTTTATAAAGTGGTATCAATACAATGGGAAAATAAATATTTACTTTGGAAAGTGGACAACCATTTTTGAAACAAATTAAAATAGAAACGTGGACACTTATTTTGAAACATTTGGAGCTTCTCAAACAGCTAAGTTATTTTTGAAATTTTGAAGATTTGAAAAAGTTTGCTACAATATTTATATTAAATTCATCTCCAAAATAAAGAGAAAAAAAGAAAGAGAAATGAAAAATATTCAAATTTGGAAAAAGAGATAAATTATAGCATACATGTTAAAGATGTTTTTTTTACTAAATATACACTCCATCTGTCTCAAAGTAATTGTTTGTATTTCTATTTTCACTTGTCTCAAAATAAATGTCCATTTTTAAAAATATATATTTACTTTTTTATTTTACCCTTAATTATGACATGAAGAAAATTTATCTTTCTATTATTAAGGACTAGAAGGATACTCGCGCAATGCAGCGAGCTACATCAAGATAATGTTTCGTTTTATTTTTTGTTTTTGTCGATATAATACGGTTTTATCTGATTTTGAGAAAGCAATAATGTTTATATTCATAAAAAATCAAAAAAAAATATCGATATTAGTATGAATTTAACTAGGGGTGGGCAGCGGAATCGGGTACCCGTTTGCGGAACCGGAACCGCCTTGGAACCGCCGGTTCCGGAACCGGAACCGATATGAGTGGTTCTGGTTCTGGTTCCGGTTCCTAAAATACGGAACCGATTGAGAACGGTTCCGGTTCCGGTTCTCAGTTTTTCGGAACCGTTACCCGCCGGGTACCCGGAACCGGCGGTTGTTTTTCAATAAAAAAAATAATTGATTTTTTTCAATACCAAATTTATATTAAGTTACATCTTCAAATGACGCGGTCATCTTTATTCCTCATCTACTTTCTAGTTCTACTAAACTATAGTTCGTAGTATGTAATCGTTAAGTTTTGAACATTTACAATTATAGTATATAATCGTTAAACTTTGAACATTTTTTATTAGTCTATTATGGTTTGTAATTGTTAAAACAATATTTGTAATCATTATTCCGTATAATTTGTATTCTTGTTTATTTAATTTATTGTTTTGGCAATATTTTATTTTTATTTCTAAATAACAAAATTTTAATATTTTAGGAAGCGGGTACTCGGAACCGGAACCGGTTCCCAGTGGTTCCGGTTCCGGTTCCAAAAATTCAAGAACCGCTCTAACCGGTTCCGGTTCCAATATCTCAAGAACCGCCGGTTCCGGTTCCTATCAAAAAGGGCGGGTACCTACCTATGCTCACCCCTAAATTTAACTATTTAAAAATTCTCATTCTTTATGTAATTTTTTTAATTCAAAATTTTTTATTATAATATAATTTAAGTTTAACAACGAAGTAATTTATTTTTGGTTTAATAATATAATATTTATAAGGATAATAATTAAATATTATGTTATAAGTGTAATTCAATAATTATTCTAACTATATTTTAGATTTTAATATTTAAAATGAGATGTTTATACTGTATTTGATTATGTTTATTTACAGTTAGTTACACGAATTCAAACATGAAGTTTTAATAAGTTGTGATTACACACAATTTACTTGTAATCTCGAATTTTAGTAATATGCATTAATAACAGTAGTTTATGCATAAAAATGATTTTTAAAAGTATTTGTCAAATGTTTTATAATATGGTATAGATGAAGTTATTTTTTGATTAATTAAAGGTATAATAATTATATATTTCTAAACATTTTTATCATTTTCATAGGTTTGGTTCATGTGAGACAATATTGTTTTCATAAAATACGTTAGACACGATTTTTATACTTGAAATATCACGACAAAATGTTGTGAAAATAAAAAAAGTCGAACCTTCATTACAAAAACACTGTGAAGGTTACCTTCATAGTGTTTTGCTGTAAAATTTCATGTATAAAAATTATGTCTCACGAACACAGTATTGTCTCATATGATCTCCTAATCTCATTTTTATTATAGAAATTTATTTTAAAACAGATAAAAAAAATTATAAAATACATCCTTGAGTGATGATTTTTTAGGGTAAAATGGTAAAAGAAAAGGAAAGAGAAAGAGTCAAAGTCAAAGTCAAAGTCAAAGGGTAAATCATTGGGATGAAGGAAATAAGATTGCACGCGGAGGAAGGTAAAAAGTTTGGCAGAATCAGAACCCAATGGACAGAAATTGAAAAAAAAAGCCGGATTCTAATCGTTCGGACCGGGTTCAGATCGAGACTTTCGGTTCGTAGAAGTATGAATCCGTGACATTGGGTCCCACATTTGTGGGGTCTCTCAACTTCAGCGCCTTTTGCGGTCTAACGGTAAACTCCGCCCGAGTTTTTTAAATCAAATTAAATTTTGTAAATTTACAGTTTTAGTCCTTATGGTTGTTAAAAGTTACATTTTTTTGATAGGGTATCAATCTTATACCAAAAGACAAACTAGCTATTTGGTACCAATATAATTGGTGTAATTCGTTACCACCTATATAAAGTTGGTTAGCATGTGATATTTAAAGTTGTATACCATATTGTACCGACTTAGGAAACGTTCACCCAAACAGTTATCTGGTAAGTCTTATCGATAAAATTTAATATTACCACTTATTTTATCGAATAAGATTTTAATTCATCAAAATCACATTGTTTGCAACGATTTTATCTAGTCAGGTTAACCGGTTAAGAGTCATCACCCTCGCTTACAGGGTAAGATGTAAGAATGTCGGTCATGTCTTCGCTATTACTGAGTATGATTCTCAGTCATTGTCATATTCATCTGATAAAAGTAATGTCACTTGTTAAGTGTTTACCTGAGTAAAAATTTGGTAAACGACCCCTTAAGTTTCAATTTATTATTCATTAAAGCTTAATCATAATACAACATATTATGATTTTTAAATTTTTAAGGATTAAATGCATAAAATAGCAACCTACTTTCATAAATTTTCTTATTATAGCATTCTACTTTTGTTTTTCTTTATTATAGCAATGTACTTTCAAATTACTTTTTATTAAGGCATCACACTTTAAAAAATCTACTCATTATAGCAATGAGTAACCTATTACCTTTTAAACCGATTACCTTTTAAACCGGTTAACCCTTTGATTTTTTTTTGCTTGTGTGGCTTTAATAAGATGATGTGGATGACACATCATTTTGATTACTCAATTAAAATAAAAACTTATTTCAAATTATTATTTGTAACACCCTCACTCCATACATTGCATATAACATATATATTATACATAGAATACATGTCTTCTCCCACATAGGTCCATAATACAAGAGACTAAAATACGCAACCCAAAAATTCCAAAAGTACATGTTCTTCCATCCTAGCATCTATGCTTCCAAAACACTAAACCCATAGGGAAGTAATTCACATAATGTTCTTTCCTTTATTATCATTACCTGCACACATAATTTTGAAAACACGAAATGAGGGTTAAACATGAATGTCTAGTGAGGTTCCCTTTTTATGTAATGCAGGGTGAAGATCACCAAAACATTTATCAAATAATCATTTCACAACATGCGGAATAAAAATCAGATTCTGTTTTGGTCCATCGAGCCTCTGGTTCCAAACCGCACTTGGAATATATTTCAATAACTAGGACCAGAACTCCTCTGGTCTCTTTTCCAGAGCTTCTGGTTCCACGACTATAGCCCCTCTGGTCTCTCTTCCAGAGCTTCTGGTTCCTCGACCAGAGCCTCTGTTTGTACTAACCAGAACTTTTGGCTCATAATTTCTTAAAATGGTCTTTAGTTAAGCTTTCAATCAATAAAATAGTCTTTTTTTCATAAAAAGAGTAATTATGAAGAGTTCATGTTCGACCGAGCCTCTGGTTGTACTAACCAGAGCTTATGGTTCCAAAAGACATGATCAACCAGAGCCCCTCTGGTTCAACGTGTAAGCCAACCAGAGCCTCTCTGGTCTGTTTTTCATAAAAAGATTCTAAGTATAAAATCATTTTCTTAAAAAACTTCTAAAAATATGATTTTGACATAGAAGCTCTTATCAATGGATACAGAGCCTCTGATCCAATTAGTACATTTAGTAAAAACTTGCTCATTCTCCAAATCAATAACCAAAATCCTCTGGTCCAATAATGAGGACYAACCAGAGCCCCTCTGGTTCCTTACAAGGAACAACCAGAGCCCCTCTGATTCCTCATAAAAATAATCATTCTGTTCCAAAACACTTTTAACCAATATCAATGGCCATAGGCCAAGTTTTCMCCTTCTCAATAACATCAATACTATTATTTCTAATAAGAACAATATWTTTGAGTTCTCAAATCACAAAGGAGTAAGGACTCAAATCTATTGTAGTCTTAAAAGACATAATAGTAAGAGCTATAATATTCACACACAATTGTCACCCTTATATCCAAAAGACACATCTTCTTAATATGTCACCCTTATTCTAAAAGACACATCTCCTTGATATGTCACCCTTATTCCAAAAGACACCTCTCCTTGATATGTCACCCTTATTTCTTCTTCAAAATCTATGAAYTARTTCGGATGAAGGACCGCAGTCACAACCATCTTATCGAATCCTCATTCATAGTTTTATCCATAAAATCTATAGATTAATTTCAAATGAAGACAGATCAAGATCACAATCGTCTCAAAAGAATATTCTCTATAGTTTTCAACCAACAGTTTTATCATTCAAACCTTTCAAACTCAAGAACAATATATTCTTTCATATGATTTCCAAAAACATCATATCCCTTTTAAATCCTCAAAACAGGATATCATTTTCAAAACTGTTTTAAAGAAGCAATCTCTTCTTTATCTTTTCCAAAACAGTTTTTAATACTCAAACATATAACAACAACACCTTTAAACTATCAAAATAGTTTTACCATCTTTTCTTCAAAACCAATATCAAAACCCAACAGTTTATATAACAAAATATATAAAAAATTTAGTCATCAAAAACTCAGTGTATAATCAACAGTATTTTTAAAACTCACAGTTTATAATCAACGGTAGTTTAAAAACTCACCTTAACAAATCACAGATTCTGTAGTTTTAAAACACACCGCAAATCACAAGTTCTTCAAACAGCTTTGAACAAAAGATTTGTTCAATAACACTTATCACCGCCACAACACTCATTTTCTCTTTCAATAGATGTTTCTTCAAATGAAATGATAAGATAGAATCTTATCTTTTTATTTCTTTAAATACTCTCACCATGGCGGTGAAGATTATTTTAATTATAAAACTCATAAGCGGTGAAAGCTTTAACCAATAGAAATAATCTTGGGTGGTGGATTTTTTATTATAAAATTCATGATTTCTTAACCATGAAGATATAAGTTTTTAAATAATATAATAATGTTTCCACCCGAATAACTTATCACAAATAGGCATCATCTCATGTATGTTTCACACCACATGCATACATGTATAAATCATATATGTCTTGCCATCTTTTCACATATATGCATGCATAATATCATGTTCATATTTCACACACACACACACACACACACACACACACACATATATATATATATATATATATATA
>NC_037531.1:165186-183512 GCF_001531365.2 Cynara cardunculus var. scolymus
ATTTTTATTAATATTGGTATATTAATGAATAATTTAGAATTTTTTTAATTCATTTAATTTATTTATTAAATAACATGTAAAATATCTAAATATTAAAATTAAAAGTATATTGTTTAATAAGAATTAGTAGATGTTATAATAAAATAATTTTGAAACTACAATGTTGTAATAAGAAAGTCACATCATTATAATACATGTGGACAACCTACGTGGACAATGAGATGACAGTATGTTGTTGTAATAAGAAAAACTGGAAGTACAATGCTATAATAAATAAATTTATAAAAGTAAATTGCTATTGTGTACATTTTGCCTAATTTTTAATTATCTTATTTTCTAATTTTCTGAATTCTCGATTTCTATTTTCAATTTTTTAAATCCTAAATTTTAATTAATTAAAGTTTATTTTAGGACAACGGGTTGAGTACACGAGTACATGTAACACATTTATTACTTTTTGAGGACCGTAGGTTATTTCAATTTTGAATTTTTATAATTTGTATTATTTTATAGAAGGTTATTTGGATGATTATACATGTAGAGATAAACGATAAATACGTATCGGTATGTTATTGAATGTTCAATGGTTTTAGTGCATCGACTTGGTAAAGATATCGACATAAAACAAATGTGTAATTATAACTTTTTTTACGATGATGGTACAAAACCGTACCAACTGAAAAAAAAATTAGTACAAAGTAAAGTTGGTTGGTACAAGGTATAAAAATTTTCGTACCAATTATGATTGGTTGGTACATGGTGTAATAGAAAAAGAAACATAAACACAAGGGTGGTCTCTGATTGGTTTAAGTTTGGGCTCCAAATGTCAAAAGTGTCTGGAGGTCTCAGGTTTGAATCCAAGCAGGAATAAAAAAAAATCATGTGACCACGAAGATTCAAATGCAGTGACTATGGGTTACCCGCAAAGCGGGGTGGTTGCCCTAGGATTAGTCTGTTTCCATAGCAGGTTGGATATCCAGGTTAATAAAAAGAAAGGTATCGTATCATATTCACCTCTAATTATTTGATTTTGTGCTTTTGCAATTACATTTTCCGTCTTTAAAGTTTGTAATTCATTTTTGTTTTTGTTCTTGATATTAACTCTGTTAGTGGTTTATTGTAAAGTATGAGGATAAATAACAATTAGGAATTATAAAACCATAAAGATAAAGAAAAGAAACCAGAGTGAATAACATTTTTTGTCCTTGCCATTTAGTATTTTGAACGAATCTCGTGCTTGGTTTTGAAAAATGAATGGAACATACCCTTATGGTTGTAATTTTAGCGAGTTGGTCTTTGTTATTGTATTTTTATAACAAGCCGAGTCTCGGTGATTGCAATTTTTTAAACAACATGGGCCCCTAAATAAATTAACGAGTTGGGTCATGTGGTTCCAACTTGTTAAAATAAGGCAACCATAAGGATCCATGTGATAATTAGATCCTGGTTATCACCCAAGGTAATTAATGTGTGTGATTATTTGATAAGTGRTTACGTGATAGCATGATAAATTTGTTTTATTTGATCATGTTAGTAGATGAAATTATATGCATAAATGAATATGCAACAAATATGTGAAATTTATGCATAAGAAATATATATGCATGATATGCATGTATGTATGTGAGTATGCTTAAGTGAATGTATGTATTAAATTATGTATGCATGCATGTGAAGGCTGCATGAGGCAGCCGACTTTCCTAAGTAGGAAAKGGTATAAAAGGAGGGCTTAGCCTCCAGTTTATTCTTCTTACCATTTTGGAATCTCAAGTGAGCGATTTAAGTGAAAAAGTGTTGACTGGATTATTTTGATCGGTATTCAAGTTGTTTTCAAGTATCTAGTTTTCAAAAGAAATTGCTCAAGGTGAGTGATTTAAATGTTTTACTCTCTTTGAATTGCATAAATTATTGTATAAACTTTTCATCTAGTTTGAAGTTTAAACCGTATGGGTGTTATCCGGATTAGACTTTAACCGGGTAAGTGTTTGGCGATTTAAACATAAACCGGTCAAGAGTTAAGCGGTTTAGTCTTAAACCGGACAAGGGTTGGACGATTTAAACCCTAAATCAGTCAAGACATAAGTGGTTTAGTCTTAAACCGGATAAGTGTTGAGCGCTTTATGAATAATGAGTTTGTTTAACATTTTGAACGGAGAAGTGGGAATACAACTAAATGGTGACCGAATTATTTTAAATCGGACAAAAAGATGACAGTGTTGTCCGGACTTGTTATCTGGACAAAAGTGTTGGAATTTATTCTAAGTGTTAAATCGGACAAGCCTTGGGCGATGTGTTGTCCGGATTTGGTAAACCGGCCAAGACTTGACCGGAGATGAAGTCCGGCCAAGCCATGTTGACCGGATTTGTGTTATGCCTTGTGCTTAATTAATAAAAATTGTTATTTTATCATAAAATAAGAATTTTGATATTGATGATTTTGAATTGATAATAATTCAATTGACTGCGTTCTATTTGGAATTGTTTTTGTAAAATGTTTTGATGAGGAAATAAGGGTGTCATATCAAGGAGAGGTGTACCATGGGATAAGGGTGACATATCAAGGAGAGATGTACATTTGGATATAAGGGTGACATTTGTGTGTATGTTGTATAATATAACTCTTTCTATTATATCCTTTAAGATTACCGTGGTTTGGAATCTTTATTTCTTTGTGATTTAAAGATTTAGAATCAAGGTTCTTATTGGAAATCGTAGTCTGGATGTTATTGAGAAGAAAATAACAGGTTTGGCCTGAAACTTTAAATAAACCTTGTTTGATAGAAAAGGTTTAAAAGTGACATTATATGAAACCTGGTTGGTTCAAATGTATGTTATTTGAATAGCTGAATGTTTGGCTTGAAAATGGGAACAAACTGGTAATATGTCCTCATTTGTTCATATAGTTGTTATAAATATGAAAAGTTGTTTTATTTAAAAAAGTCTTGGTGATTACCACCCTGCAATAACTTAAATAGGGTAACTCACTAGACATTTTGGTCTAACCCTCGTTCTGTGATTTTAACTATGTATTGCAGGAGGTACGGACGGTAAGGGGAAGGGAAAAATGTGATATTTTCCTAAATGCTTATCTACATGAAGAATTGTTTATGATGTATAGTTTTGACTGATGAACGATAATTAGTACAAGAAATGTATTTACAATTTTTGGGACATGTATTATGTATGATAATTTCTTATATTAAGGGATCTAAGTGGTATATATAAACATGTATTTCTTCCGTATGAAGTATATGTTACATGCAATGTGTGGTATGAAGTGTTACAATCTAACTCGTTAAAATTTTAAAATGAAGAAGAGACGTTAAAAACACTAAACCATAGGGACGAAAATGTAATTCACTCAAAGACAATGAATTGTAAGCTATATAAACGAGAAAATAATGATATGAATAGCACACGCGCTTGGGTAAAAATAACAATTTTCAAATAAACCATAAAAACAAAAAACAAACATTTTTACTCTTTTCGATTATTAAATTTCAAAAGTGAAATTGTTATTTGAATTCAGGTGCTATGAAAATCTTTGTGGTCATGGAGGTTCACCTGCAATGATTTCAGATCATTCGTGGTCACCTGGATGATAAGTTGATACAGAAACCCACAACTACCAAAAAAAAAAATTGAAATTGCATTTTTTTTCTTTCATTTTATCTTTTTATTTATTTTTTCACCTCAAACTATTACTTTATGTCCAATCACATTATTATGACCATTTATGAACAAGTTAGGATTATACAGATATCCAAAATTTATCGGTGTATTGATTTGAAATATGAAGCAACTTAAAAAACCGTTCAATTTGAATGACATGTCAGTGGGTTTGGCCTTCCAAAGTTTACTACGAAAAATGGTTGCAAATTGTTTATGGGCATTTAGAAACTGGTAATGATGACATATATTATCAAATTTATAAGTTTGTAGATCTTGAAAAGATAAACGACTTCAGAAAAATGTGTTATGGCCTCCCATGATTCACTATGAAAATAACTGTTTATGATCAGATTAAAAGCTGATTACAGAGATTTAGATTATCAAGTTTTATGAGTTTGTAGATCTTAATTAATTTTAAAAAATATGCTTCCCGGTTCCCAAAGTTTAATGTGAAAATGGAAACAAAATTGTTTAGGATGAGTAAGGAATAAGGATAGTACATATTTTTCCTATTTTCCTACACATAAAAATGGTAACTTCCCTTTTGAAAAACATACAAAACACATATAAATTATTTATAACTTTACATACAAAACACATTTAAATTATTCATAACTTTTATTCTTATTTTTGTAATTATGTTAGTTGTGAGAATATATGAAATCTAAGATTAATCTTCAAAAGAGTATTTGATGAGAAAAAAGAGGTTCCAACATATATAGAGGGGAATTTATCCAAATCTAGCCAATGAAGACTCTAGCATTAATTATTATGATATAGTGAAAAAAGGGTAAAATAATGTTGAAAGATCAACTTAATCCACTCTCACTTGTGCACCATAAATCGTATAGATGTTGATTTCTCGACCTGTCTTATTCAACAATTGTAAATCTTATGCCAAACATATTGATAAATGTGTATGGGTTGGAAGCGGATTGGATCAGCCGACCAAGTCGAATGATAAAAGATTATATGTAACATAAACTCGAATTGACATAAAACTGTTGGGTTTCGATTAAAGCTCTAAACCAAATAAAATGTATGTTGTAGAATTTTTTGACTGTTAAAACATATAAAGCTGTAGCAGGCTTGGAAAATAAAGTAATCCAGTCATCGAATTAGATCATTTCTTAATAAATGTTGAAGTAAACATAAAACTAAAATCTATATTCTTAAAATATATAACCGATAATTGAATCAAACATACCTACTTTCCATCCCATTATATTTTGTTATATCAGATTTTTGCACACCCTTTGTTAGAAAAACCTAACAATGTGTTGAACAAAACCTAAATGAGTCGAGTCGAGTCGATACAACTTGGGTTTGGATTTGGGCCTATTGGGCTTGGATTTAATTTTATTATCAAAATTAATTCCATTGGGCTTGGTACCATATGGCATATACCAATCAATCATAATTACTACGTAAAATCTTACAACCAATTATAACTTATAGCTTTTTTGTTTGCTACATGTCATGTCGGTGCTGGTTTTGTATCAACTTCAAAGTTATAAATATGAAAACTTGCCATTTTGTTTGACGAGAATTTGAGTTTTCAGGAAACACAAAGTAATGTTGCAAAAAATTAAAACTTGTTGATGTTCAAATAAAATAGTTAAGATCCAATTAATAAAAAATATAAATAAAATGATACTTCCAATAACAGGTAAGTTTACACAAACAAAACAATGGAGGAGGTGTTAAAATCAATTTCAAAAGGGAGAATAATATCCAACCTTACATTTGCTTCTCTTGCAAACTACAATGATTATTATATTATGGTTTTTGTCTTTATAGTTTCTAAATCATTGTTATTTCCATCCTTATGATTTATAATTTAATATTGTTTAAACGCTTGTGGTTTACTATTTTCATTTAAAAGAGTAAGAATTAGTTCAGGGATGAAAATAATAATAAACCGCGATAACCATCTTGTAATTAAAAAAAAAAAAAAATACAAGAATGAAAAGTGTTATTTTCGACAAACAACAAGAACCAAATTTATAGTTTTCTCAATATTTAATAACATTATTATATTATTTTTCTGATAAAACAAATAAAAAATTGTAATTGTAATTATAATATTTGTATAATTATTTATATGCAGCAATCTTCTGCTATAAATATAAATACATCTGTTTTAAATGACAGTAATTTAAATATTTATATAATGTCTAATATTTGATAAATGAAAAATATATTAATATTTGTCAATTTTTATATTTATAATAATTTTCCGTGGATTCAGTTTAAATAAATATGAAAAAAGAAAAACTATATTAATATTAATTCATCCAAAATTCGTGAAGAAATTAAATCAAGTGTGCCTAGAAATGTACTTGTTCAATTATTCATATCTATCATTTATTTTCTTTTCTAACCTTAATAAATACGGCCCCATCAATATTTTTAAATATTTAAAACAATACATCTTGTCGATTTTAAATATATCAAAACAAAAAAGAGTCTGAATGACTGATTTGTGGTGTTAAAACTAACGTTGATATGGTAATACCAAATGGCATTATCCATGTAACATAACATAGCAGATAAAGAGATGGATATTGTTGTAACTGATTTAAAGGTATCTGGTTCGACTTTATGCACCTCTGACCTACACTTGAGACACACGATTTACCTCTCATATGATGGTCGTGAAACCGGTATGATAGGGTCGCTCCTAATGGCGTCATATCATTTTTGGAGATTTTTAGGTATATAACCTTAAATGAGATTTTAATTAAATCAATGACCTTCTCATGAGTATAAACCCATTTTTTCTTATATAGCCAGAAGGTCATGAATTTAATTAAAAACTTATTTAAAGTCATTTACCTAAATGACTCCATTTTTTTGCAGAATATTGAATAGTATTTATAAAAGCAATTGACAGAAAAACGCAATCACACAACATAAAATTGTTTTATGTTTTTAAAAGGGCATAATATTTCGAGTCTCTGCTATTTCTTAGTTTTGCAAATACAATTATTGTTTCTACTTTATGAAAACAATCATTTTATGGTGGATTTAACGTGATATCAACATAGATTGTGATCGTTATCCCCCAAACCGATTTCCCACATCATGATTTTACAAAATCAGTCCTTGTGATTTTATTTTTCACATTGGAGCGTCTTTTCATCATACATTCTATTCAATTATATTTATTTGGGATATTACGTGAATCATAGCCGATATAAAGCGGAATACTTGGTGGATATGAGAGAGTACATCCTTAGCCATGTATGCTTGTTTGAACTGGTTGGAACTGAACTTCACTAGACCTAACCAAAACCAAAATATTATAATATTTGGAACCGAAGCTAAACCAATTTGAACTGGTTTGATAATGGGTCAATTTCAATTTAAAGCCTAATTTTGTTTCAAATGTTATCGTAAGCTGAATATACATTTAGCTTTATTTTAGTTTAAAGAATACAAATCTACAACAATGTTATTTTTAGTTGCATTCAAAAATGATCTGAACCGAACATGGAACCAAATTTGTAATTGGTTTTCATATTATTAAAAAAAACGCAATTTGAATTGGACATAAGTCTATTTGGTTCTTCGGTTTTATCAATCCATACATCATTAGTCACCACATCACCTTAAGTTCGGGTTTGGTATTGGTGTTTAACTTACCCTTAAACTAGTACTTTTAATCTTGAACTAAAATCAGTTTTGTAGAAAAATGTATAGTAATGACGATAATTTATCTAAATATAGCTAGTTCTAGTTCAGTTTAATTCCACCGTTCAGGTTTTCAATTGTTTTTACTACGTTTACATTGAAAATATAACGAATCTGAATATATATATATATATATATATATATAGGACCATATCGAATGAAAAACAAGCTTTTCAAAAAATATAATACTGATAACTTATCCAAATATGACTCGTTCTCGTCTGGTTTAATTTCAGCATTCAGGTTTTCGATACTTTTTATTAAGTATACCATAAATATAGTTAGAAAAATATATGGATATAGGGCCACATTGAGTAAAAATATGATGGAAACATAATGTGGAAGTGGTTAGAATGCATTAAAATCTTTCACCTAGGAAATGTGATTGTCGAGTTTGACGTGACGTATTAAATTATATTCTACATGCATATACTATTTGTACCGTACTACACTCATTATTTATCAATTTGATGTGAGACTAATATGTTCTCGTGATACTTTAAGACCACAAAATTATACTGAAACTTCACAAAAAAAAATTCTATTTATTAATATGCAATCTGTAACTTATGAATGGTGTGAACTAATGAACAATTGTCATATATAAGTAAATTATGAACATTGTCAACCAATGAAAATATCGCATATATGAACATGTCCATTAGTGAACACGTACCTGAATGTGTATGTATGTGTGGTTTTTTCAATACGAACAATGTTCATTATTGAACATTGAGTGCATGTTGACTGCTACTATGTTCATGTTGAGCATTTATATTATACAATACATCAAAGACAATGAACTCGTTCGATTAAGAATGTTGACTCTTGAAATGTTAATGATTATTTCTGAAAATACATTCGTTTATGAACAATTACAAACAATATAACTTACAATACATTGATAATTTCAAAATGGCTAAATTCAAGGAGTAATGTAACTCCCATCTAAATGCATTGAACTAATACAAAACATAACATTACTATTTTGTCCCCAATCATTAATTACATAGGAATCTATGAATCATGGTACTGGGTTGATTCTTATTGGTCTAAAGAGTTTGTATAGTTAACACGAATGAATTGGTTAACAAAAAATCACACCTCTACACACACACACACACACACACACACACATATATATATATATAGTGAGAGAGGGGGGGGGGGAACAGGAGGATAATGCGAGAAACAATTTAATTTGTGAGAACTCAAAAAAAATAGAGACACATACCTTATTTAGTAGATAGATAAAATAAAAAAATTATGAAAAAAAATTGACAGGAGTAACATTATATGTAATTGTGATGATAATCCCTAATAAATAGGGATTGAATTTGTTTTCCAAACCGATTTCCAATAATCCCTAATAAACCCATTTCATCACAATGACAAATCTGTAACAGTTTGATTATACGTTTTTATCGCGTATGATAATTTATCCAATGATCGTATCAATCATATGTGATAATTGTAAACATTTTGTTAATCATATATGATTTTATATATATATATATATATATATATATATTCACACACATATTATCACATGTAATTTGTACAAAAATTCATAGAAGTAATCATATGTAATACAATATATATTATATGTTAAACGTAATTAATCATATGTTATTCCAAATGAGTAATCCCAAAAATGAAGATCTATTGGGAGGAAAATAATGGATTGATATAGATATCACATGTGATATTTGACGAAAATAGTGAAAAAAAATCATATAAAAGTTGATAAAAAAATTATGAATTAATTATAAATAAAAAGTAAATAAATCTAATACATACAATGAGACTTTTAAGAGATTCAATAGTGCTTTATTACAATTATATCTTTAACATAATATTTGACTCACTTCAAAATGATAATTATCCTAATTTTTATAATTTATTTTTCATTGGTTTAAATTGCTTCTCGCCTTCTCACAAATTGATCATATTCTCATTTGAATCTGACCATATATATATATATATATATATATATATATATATATATATATGGTATATTTCAAATGTAATCGTGTCCATTTGTACAACCAATGCAACCCAATCAATTGAGATATTTATAAAAATGATGAAAGTTTATTTATGATGATTTGAATATTTATGTAAGATGATTAGAGTTCATTAATTATGATCAATATTTTATATTAGAAAACAAACAAAACTTTTATGAAATCACATATTCATCAAATTAAATGGACGGTTGAGATTGAGTTGTATTGGATGTACAAATATAAAGGGTTGCATAATAACTCATCGGGTTGGGTTCACGTGAGACCAAGGGTTTTTCATGAGACCCATAAGACCAATTTGTGTTCATTGATCAACTTTATAAGCTAATGATCAAATGGTTTAAAGTTGTAAGGTGACAATTTTGTGATTATTGAGAAGTCTCGTTGTAATTTTGTGATTATGAATGTTCAGATTGTAGATCTAATTCAAGGGTTGAGAATTGGTTTTACGGGTCTCACGAAAAACTCTTGGTCTCACATGATCCCAAGCCATAACTCACCTATATATATATATATATATATATAATTACACAAATACTTATTTCAAAAATTTATTAACAAAAATTTCCATGATGAATTACAATATTTGTAAATCATCAAAGAATGCTTAAGTGTAGGGTTAGAAATACATGATATTCTATTATGATGATACCAAACAACATTTAACATTTGCTTAATGCTCGATCAATTATCAATCGATAAATGATGAAGATTTATCATTCTATTAAGTTATCAGATTACGGTGTTGTTTGATTGAATTTTCGTTAAGTTTTAGATGGATAACTATATTTGTGTAGATTAATATGTCTATATAGATTGAGAAGATTTTTGTTTGAAAGAAGTTTTTGCCTAGATGAAATGAACGTGTTTTTTTTTAATTGGGAAGGGGTTTTTTCTTGACTTTCTACATAAAGCTTCATACTAGAAGCTTAAATAAGTCATTTTATATATTATTAGGACATTATCAAACAGTTATGTATAGCTGACCAATAAGTTGTACATTCTACTAAATTATTAGAGTATATACCATAAAAAGATGATAAAAGTTTATGGTTTTATTGTCCTTTTATAATTTAAAAAAGAGCAAATTACATGGAAAAGTAACGTACTTTAACTTGATTCCTATTTTTGGTAACATACTTACAAAACTTTCATTTTAGTACCTAAGATGTAAAGTTTTATACATTTAAGTATCTGGGTAACCGGTTGAAGCATTAACCGGTTACCATGCTGATGTGGCGAGTGATGAGACGAAATTGGATTGAATAGCAAATAATACTGAGTTAGATACCATATTACTCGTCACATTAGCATGGTAACCAGTTAATGCTTCAACTTGTTACCCGGGTACTTAAATATTTAAAATTTTACATATTAGATATCAAAATGAAAGTTTTAAAAATACGTTACCCAAAATAAAAATCAAGTTAAAGTATATTATTTTTTTTACAATTTACCATTTAAAAAACAAATACAATATTGGTACATATGATGGGTGAATGTTTGTGCCATCCTTGCCAGAGTTGGTAAAAAAGGATGACGTTTTGTTTTATAGTTTCAAGATTTCTTGTCTTGTGTTTCCATCTATTTGTTTATTTCTTTCAAACCCAAATTCTAACTGGTTTTTTTATAGTCATAATTTTAACATTTGGTCAATATTCTGATAAAAAGCTGATTATCGATAATTTTAATAGATTTTATTTGGATCTCATCTTTAATAACATTGATATAAAAAAACATTATTGATCAATATTGTTTGAGATTTGTACTGTGAGTACTGATGGTTGTATGCTGTAAAAGACGAATTATGTTTACAAACTGTCTCGTGTCAAATAATTGAGGTTCACAAAGATACTAAAAGGGGTCTTTCAAAGTGTCATTACAACAAAATTAAGTTTATAGGACGGTAAAAATGTCTAAGCGTTCTAATAAACTGCATTATCAGACTTAATTTATAGGAACAAACAACAAAGCGTCATATATCTAAATGTGTTATAATAAGTTTATAGGATATTTTTGTGTATCGTAACAAGTTTTTTAGGACATCTTTTATAAATAAATAAAAATGTTGTATTAGCTATTTTGTATAACACTCTTTGAAAAAGTGTCATGTAAAAAGATGTGTCCATACTAGTATACTTCTAAAAAAATGTTATATAAAATAGCTAATACGACATTTTGTATTAAAATTGTCTTAAAAAACTTATTAAAATGTCCAAAACTATCTTATAAACTTATTATAACACCTTTTAGATGTGACGTTTTATTTTATATCATATAAACTTATGTCCTATAAAACAGTTTATTAAGTCATCTAGAAATTGTTGACCTCATATACACCCTATTTTGTTGTATTGTCTTGTAAAAAAACATTGATTATAATGTTTGTTTAACGAATTTGATTCCGGTTTTGATTTTATGAAATTAATTGGGCAAATAATCAATTTTGAATAATCATATAATGAGTTGTTACAAGAATTTTTTTATTAACCTTGATATCCAACCTGTTATACGAACCGACTAATTCCAGGACGACCACCTGTTTTGCGGATAGTCCGAAGTCACTACATTTGAACCTCTGTGACCACAAGAATATTTTTATTCCTCTTTGGATTTAAACCTGGGACCTACAGACACTTTTGACCTTTGAAGTCCAAACTCAAACCAATTAGGCATCACCCTGTGGTTTACAAGAAAACTTTTGTGTTTATAGTAAATATAAAATCATAAATGATATATTATATGAAAATGGAATGTATTTTGTTCAAGTTCTTATTTTCGAAACCTATTTTTACAAGTTCCGATTTGAGAAATATACCATTTCAATAATACAATTAAAAAAAACATATTGTAACGTGTATAAAAAAATGGGAACATGTTATAACTTTATAAACAGAAGTCTTTAAAGTTATTAAAGTGTATTTTTTGAGATGTATTTGTGGTAACTATGAAAAAGAGTTTTTGAAATGGTGTTTATTAAAAAAAAAAAAAAAACCTCAGACGAAATACGTCATAGTTTGATACAATCATCTTACAATTCATTAGCTTTAGTGACATGATTACCGTGTTATTTAACGTTGGTTATTGAAATGACGAAAATGCATCAAAAAACATACATCCAAACACTCCCTAATCTTACTTGGTACTCTAAACTGTTTTGAAAACGTATACAATAAAAAAATGACTTATATGAATTAGCATCTAAAACACTAGTAACGATATTAATTAGTTGTCTTATTTGTACGTAGCCTCTATGTTATGTTATGTTGTGGAAGTCTTTTTACTCTTGATCATAAAATCTCATACGCAATAATTAAAAGGAATAAAAACCAACATGTTTTGAATTTAAAAAGTATAAAACTCCAATGGAACATTTTGATGTTTTGTATATAACTCATAATTAAAATGTTAAAAGTTTGAATTTCATATATAAAAAATAATAGAAAAAAAGGGTTTTTAGAGTTGGCGTCAAAAGAAATGATGACTCTGACAACAAAACCTTTTCCTCAAATTCATCATGTTTACTATTAAAAAATCATTCTTCTTTTTATTTTTTTTGGACAAATTACATCAAACCAAGGTATTTTATTTTGGATAACAGTATCTTTAAAACTTACATTTTGGTATTTAAGATGTAAAGTTTTAAACATTTAAGTATTCTAGATAACCGATTGAAGACTAATTTTAGATTAAAAAAATTCATGTCACTAACCACGTCAACAAATAATACTGAGTTGAATATAACATTATTCGCTACATCAGCATGATAACTAGTTAATGTTTCAACCAGTTACCCGGATACTTAAATGTTTACATCTTAGGTATCAAAGTTGAAGTTTTAAAAATACTTTACCCAAAATGAAAATCAAGTTAAAATACGTTACTGTTTAATGCAATTTTTTTTTTATATATTTATGGTTTTCAGGTCAGTTTATATGTACTGACTAATCAATTGGATGAACACGAATGGTCTGTAATTATCGTAGATGAACCTCCATAGTATTAAAGTATTTGAGAGTGCCTAAATTCAACTACATCCTCTTGAGACTTAATCAATGTCATAATAAATGATATTGTAACATTTAATAAAACTAAATACAAGATTCAATTTTCATGATTAAAATATTAAACCAGATTTTGATAAATAACTAAAGAGTTGGTGAAAGAAAACTAATCTTAATGATAAATAATTATCTAATCATCTTTTTGGTTTCTTATATAGAAAACACGTTTAAATCTTTAATTATTAAAAAAATTGGGAATTGTTTTTTGAATTATTACATCACATATTATTTTTTTATATCATCTCATATTAAAATTTAAAATATTGATTAACATATATTTGTTTTGTGAATTTTTTTAATTTATTTATGAAACAAAAGTTATACTTTAAAAAGTTCCACAAGTATTGTATTGAATAAACACATTTTGAACCAAATATATGTTAATCAATATATTAAATGTTGATTTTTAGATGTGAAACAATACCTTAAAAATAAAAGTTTACACATGTATCATAATATATATATATATATATATATGATTCTCAAATAATTAAATCCTTTTAAAAAGTTATATATCATTTTTGTTTTAAATTTTACTTATATGATGCACTTTTTGTTCCTTATTAATTATCTCTATTTTTAATGCTAAATTATATTTCTTAAAATAATCAAAATATTATTTATATTGCCACGGATTTTCCAATAATTCATCATTCATTGGTTTGAGTTTCGACTCCAAAGGTCAAAAGTGACTGAAGGTTCTAGGTTCAAATCGAATGAGGAGATTTAAATGTGGTGACTCTGGACTACTCGCAAAGCAGGTGATCGTCCTGATATTAGTCGGCTCGTAAAGCGGGTTTGATATCCAGGTTAATAAAAAAAATTAACAATAATACTAATTGACCATTTTAATATAGTTTTTCGGTTTTCATACTTTTTTTATTAAACTGGATATCCAACACGCTGTGCGAGCCGAATAATCCCAAGACGACCACCTGCTTTGCAGATAGCCCGGAGTCACCGTATTTGAACCTCCGTGGCCACAAGAGAATTTTTATTCCTCCTTAGATTTGAACCTGAGACCTCCAGGTACTTTTGATCTTTGGAGCCAAGCTCAAACCAATCAGACACCACCTTTATGGTTTGGTTTTCATATTTTTCTTAAAGACAAATATATTTATAGGAAATTATAAAAAGTAAAAATATTGTGTCTATATAGTCAAATACACACAATATCACGTATTTTAGATTAATTTTCATTTTAACAAATATGAAAAGTGAATAAAATTTAAATTTAGTTATTATTTAATGTGTAAAAAAGCAGTTGTATTAATATATACTAAAAGGATACTCGCGTAATGTAGCGAGATAAATCTCGATTTTAATGTTTAGTTTTTATTTTGTCTCTATTGATATAATACGATTTTATGTGGTTTTGAGAAAGCAATAATGTTTTTATTTTTGAATGAAATATAAATTTGAAGATAAGATAAAAATTTTAAAAAAATAAATCGATATTAGTATCAAATTAATTATTTAATAGTTAACGTTTTTTTGGTGTAAATTCTTTAATTATATTTTTTTATTATAGTTTAATTTAAATTTAGTAAATACGTAATTTATTTTTGGTTTAATAATAATTTTTTATAAAGATAATAATTAAACATTATGTTAAACTTAATGATTATCTTAATTATATTTTAAATTTTCTATATTTAAAATGAATGTTTATTTTGTATTTGAGTATATTTATTTGTAGTTAGTTACACAAATTTAAAAATAGAGCTTTAATAAGTTATTCCTACGTAAAAATACTTATAATCTTGAATTTTAAGTAATATACATCATTAAATAATATTTTATGTATAAAAATGATTTTTAAGAATTTTTATCAAAAACTTTATAATATAGTATAAGATATATATACCCCACAAAGAGTAAAGGGTTCATTCTGACAGTCAAACAAAAGATTGGAATTTTTTGCTTTGGGTTTAAGGGTATTCATACAATTTTTTATTTTTAAATGTTTTTATTTTTGTAAAATAAATACAATTATTATTATCTTTTTACATAATTAAAAATTATTTCATATTCGAGATATTTTGGTGGAATCATATGTTTTAAACTGTTTTTTCACATAATAACTGCCGGAAAAAAAAATTAAAAAATCCAATAATTTTTTTTCTTTTTAATAATTTAGTTTTTAAAATTTTGAATAAGTAAACCATCAAATTTTTAAAAATTGGTTACATATATAATTTTACTAAACGTGACTAGTTTATCAGCTATTATCTAGTTTATTAGCCAACAACTAATTTATCAATCATTTTGCCAAACATAGGCCCTATATGTAGTTCCAAAATGCATGTTTTATACAATTTATTTTGAAAACAATCATTTTGGAACTTCATTTGCATCATTTTTTTTATATGTTTTCAATTTTCAATTTATCTATTTACTAATTAGCAAATATAAAAGATACTTAGCTCACATTTATCATAAATTAAAGACAATTATAAAATTATTTAAAAAACGACAAATGTAAAGTTAAACCTATGCAGTGATTTATGTATCATTTTGTGCTAAAAAGATAGTTACCCATGCAAGTGTTTAAGAGATGGTTACGACTTTCAAGACAGACATATCTGATACTCATATGTTAGAGAAATATCTTCTACGAAAAAACCTGCTAAAAATATAGACAGGATTTGTTTTATTAAAAACATGCAAAAATAAATTACTTTCTTTATTAAAATGTTTGTACACACATTAGCAACAACAATCTAAACCACAAGGATGGTGTCTGATTGGTTTAACCTTAGCTTCAAAGGTCAAAAGTGTCTAAAGGTCCAATGTTAAAATCCAAGGAGGAATAAAAATATTCTTGTGGGCATGAAGGTTCAAATGCGGTGACTTCGGGCTAACCGTGAAGTAGGTGGTTGCTCTGGAATTATTAATCTAAAAATTATTTTTTATAAAGTATTTTATTAATAATTCAAAATTTATTTTTTATAAAGTATTTTATTAATAAATATTTTTTATAAAGTATTTTATTAATAATTATTTTTTATAAAATATTTTATTAATAAATCTTAAAAACATATTATTGAGTAGTTAGATATTTACTAATAATTTTTAAAAAATATTATACTAATTGATGGTTAAATATTTTATTAATAATTTTTTAAAAAGAATATTAGTTAATAACCAAATATATAGTGAAAATATATATTATTTATAATAATTAATAACAACAAATAATTAGCGCATAATTGAAAAAAACTAGCCAAAAGTTTTAGTAGCTTGTTGAAATGCTGGGAATTGAAATTAGCTTTTTATAATGATTAAATGTTCAAAACTCATTAAAGATAGGAAAAGCGTCAGTTTCATTTGTCATACACACACACATACACTTAAAAAAAAATCAAGTCTCAAACTTTAGAAGTAACGACGATTCCACAAAGAGAGTGAGGGGGACTTCAAATGAAAATATGATCAAAATATCTTATTTAGTCATTGTTCTCGTTTAAACCCATCATATATTTACTTATTTAAAATATATTTTGTAAATAACTAAAAATTAAAAAGTCAAATAGCACATGCTCGCCGTCATAAGCTTAATGTGACATCAAAGATACATCTTTTAAAAATAAACATTACAAATGTAAAAATACATGTGTTAAAATATTATTTAAAATGATTATTAAAAAACTTTGTCATAAAATTCTTGTCCTCCTTTTGGGAAAAAAAAAACCCCAATATTCCATCTGTGATGCCCAATAAATTAAAAGAAAATTATTACAAAATACCAAACACATTTATATCCACCAAAAAAAAATTTAATTTAATGTATATATTTCCATTTTTATATTTTTCCTCATCTACTCTCCTTGCTTTCTTTAAAGAGTTGTCATAAATAAAGAGCTCATAACTCTCTCTTCCTTCCATGCTACTACCCCTTCTTAATTTATTCTCCCTATATAAATATAAATATATATATATATATATATATATTTCAAGGGGTAGTTTTGGACATTTCACATCCTACCAAAAATTAAATATTTTCATCAGATCCTCCTCCTTTTGGCACAAGTAGGTGAATCATCAGTTTTATAGCTCAAGATTGCAGCCTCAAGCACACCTATTGGACTTTCTGGCAATGATGTCATTTTACCACTCCTAAAGCCCATTGTACAACCCTTTTTCATCATTTCTGCACATTTAAGAACCCTCTCCTGCAAATAACCCATCCATCATTTTTACTGAAAACAATATGTATATATAAATAAAATGTACAACCCCACAATGCACAGCCTACTACCTTATTTGCATGTTGAAAGATGGCAGATGTTTCAAGTTTCTCAACTCCAATTCCAACTACAGAAATTGCCACTGCTGCTGCAACCTCAGAGGGTCTAAATTCCAAGAACTCAATCCCTGCATTGTGCAATTACCATTTTACCCTTGCGTTCATCATCAAGAAAGTGTAATTAATGAGCTTTTTTATGACCAAAAGTTATCTTCTTCTTTTTATTTATACCTCTGATTAAACTTAATACCAGTTGGGTGGTGGATTTGAAGATCAGAGATCTTGAATTGGTTTGACTTTGACCATTATCATCACCATGATCTTCATCATTAAGCTTCCCAATGAATGAATCAATGAAAGAAAATGGAGTCACTGATTGCATCCTCCAGTTCAATGTGTTCAACACAACCAACTCCATTCTTTGAATTGTTTTGGATTCAAAAACATATCTTGATTCACCAGCCTGCAAAATGCAAATTCAATCACATTTTTATGTTGAAAAAAAATATCAAAATCTTTACGACAAATCTTGATTCACCAGCCTGTAAATTCAATCAATCACATTTTTAGTTGCAAAAAGTCAAAATCTTAATGAAAATTGCAAATCTTGATTCACCA
>NC_037531.1:183552-188455 GCF_001531365.2 Cynara cardunculus var. scolymus
TTGAAAAAAAATATCAAAATCTTTACGACAAATCTTGATTCACCAGCCTGTAAATTCAATCAATCAAATTTTTAGTTTGACCCATGTTGAAAAAAGTCAAAATCTTTAAGAAATAACAAATCTTGATTCATCTGAATGCAAATTCAAACACATTTTATTTGATCCATGTGCATAAAGTCGATATCAGTTCAATCAAAAACAAGAAACTGACCTGCAAATCCAAATTCAGGGGCATTTCTGTCTCTTCCATTTTTGCTGCAAGAGATAAGCAGGTCACAGCAAGCAATTGCATCATCCAAGCTTTGTCCTTCTGTTTTTCAAACATTTAATTGTAAAAAATGAAGAAAATTAAATTGGAATAGAAATTTAAAGTGTAAAATAATTAATTATCATATAACTAATAACTTACAGGTAATTCATAGACAGCAAGAAATCTGTCCAAATAGTTTACAGATAAATATGCACACAATGGTCCGAAATTAAATTGAGCATGGACCTGTGTCAAAATACCATATAAACAACAGAATCCATTAAATCATCAAGAAAAAAAATGGTAATTTCTGTTAAACTGATTCCAAAAAATCAATCAAAGCAAGAACAAATCAAACCCAAATCAGGAAAAACCTAAAAATTCGATGAACAAACCTTTGAAATCCAATCAACAGCCTGTTGTCTTGCAACCAAAAACAAGTTCTCATTCTTCAATTTATTCAAATAATCCACAAAACCCACAAATTGTTGAGATTCCTTTTCGATCAACAAAGTCAAACATTCATCATTTTGCAAAGGCAAATCAAGAACAGAGTACTCTGTTTCAAGATTCTTAACCAAATTGTGGTTTTGAGTTTGATTAATGTTTCGATCAATGCCATCATTCGAGAATGAATCCCCAAAACCCTTGAAATCATCACCATCATTATCATTGTAACAAATACTATCATTATCTTCTGCACACAGTAAACTTGACATCGCACAATCAAGACTGGGTGCCATTTGAAAACCCTAGAAGAAGAAGAAGAAGAACAAAAACACGAAACGAAAGCAGAAAACTTCACTGGGATTTTGGTAAAAACAATCAAAGAATGAATGCAGATCAAAACTGGGATTTGTTGATTTTGTTAAAAAGATTGAAGATTGAAATAGATGAAACACACAGTCTTTGCTTTGTGTTTCTCTCTGTAGAAGCAGAGTATGAGAGATGTATGAATAGCAAAGAGTGCGGCTTATGTAGAGGAGAAAGGGATTTGGTTTTAGGGCATAKAGAGTGAGAGTGAGAGTGAGAGAGATACGTATTTAGTGTGTGTATATATATGCATTGTCAAAATTAATATTTATTTATTTATTTATTTTTTAATAATTTTTGTTAAGAAATTAATAAATTTTAATTAATTGGTTTATTTGGAGTAGGGGTAATTTTCCAATTATGTAATTGGAATAATGTAAAAATAGAGGGTAAAAATTGGATTTTTTTTATCGCGGTAAAATAAACGTGGGAACTTGTTTTTAAATATTTTGCCGAGAATCATATAATGTTGTTTATTTTATAACAATGCTGAAGTGATGACATTTTAGTTTCGATTGTTGTAAAACAACGCGGGAAACTCATTTTTTAAATCTTCTTGTCGGAGATCAGATAATGTCATTTAGTTCAAAATGATGCTAAAGTCGTGACATTCTAGTTTCGATATATGTTTTGTTTGTCGGCTACTGCTTACATTAGGTTACAAGATAAATTTATGTGTTTTTATAACTGATGAAGAATATACTTAGTATTTTTTCAAACATTTAAATCGACGCAATTAAGACAACGGTATTTTGATTTTTCTAACTCTGTTTCCGTGTCGTTTCATTTACTCAATCTGTAAATGCTTATATTGGTTACAGATTTGCTAGGTTACCGTTCTTTGCAAATTATGCAATTATTAAGAAAATTACCAAGTATGCACTAAATTTAGAATGCAACAAGTTATATGCTATAAATATAATCAGTTCACAGGTTTAAAAGATTGACGACAAATTTTATGAAAAGTAATTTGTTATTTAGATTTCGATTCATATTTTTTTAAACTTTTTATTATTAAAGTTATCGACATTAAATTGATTTGATCAATGCAAATATAGTAACTTGTATATGTACAAAAATTCCAAGTGGAAAGGTTACATATGGAGAATGAAAAGAAAATTAACTTGAAGCATGCAGAAATGACAAGATTAAAAAGATGAGGGGGTAAAAGGTAAATAAAACATTTTGTAGGGGGAAGACACTTTTTGTCTTTTTCTTTTAGGGTGCTGACACGTGGACAGTCTTTTTAACAAATAATGACCTGGCACTCATTACTTATTGATTTTAGAGTTTCGAGTAATTTCTTAACGGTTATTATTATTTTTATAAGTTTTTCAAGTGCCACTATAAGAAATTATATTTCAGTTAAAATAATTTAACTGAACTAAATTTATTAATTTTATAAATAAAAAGAAATAAATTGATAAAATAAAATATTTCGTTTTAATATCTATAATTAATATTAGGGGGCTGTAATCGTTCAATCCGTCTAACCTAACCCTAACCCTAACCCTAACCCGCTAACAACTCGGTTAAACTTAACCCGTCAAACCAGACCACTCAACTAGGTTGAGTTTATGCTTGTACTTTTTTAGCTATATGTATAAGTTATTAAAAACAATTCACCATCAAATAATGATAATAAATAATCTAATAGAAAAAAAATTATTGGAATCGTTTTTCTAGCAACAGCAAATAAATGTGCAGAATAATATGAATGATGTTGATAAATAATTGGTTGACGAATCTATAAATCCAAAGATTCCCTCATTTGATGTTGTTTTTAGTTGGAAAGAACATGTTAATAGTTGTAACACTTCATTATAACAACATTAGGTTCATGATACTTTATAGGACCAACAAAAAAGGGTCACATCTAAAACTATTACGTTATGTTTGTAGGACGCTTTTTGGTGTCGTAACAAGGTTTTGACGTTTTTAAGATAAAATGTCGTATTAGTTATTTTATACGACATTATCTGAAATAGTGTGATATGAATACAAGTGTCCAACAAAAAGATGAGTTTATAGAACATTTATCAAAATTACGGAAATGCACAAAAACGTCTAATAAATCTATTGTAACATTTTTTTGATAGGATGATTTATAATCTGGTCTTATAAAAATATGTCTTGTAACATATTTTATTCGTCAAATATAAGTAACTACTAACCTGCTAACTCAACTCATAAGGGTTGAGTTATATAAATACCGTAAACTAGGGTGCTCAAAAATCCGATCAACCTGATCAACCCAATGCGAAATACTCAACCCGAAGCAACCAGATGTCTAATCGAGTTGTAAAATTTTTAAACCGTAGGTATTAGGTTGATATTGGGTTACTATTATTTGAATCTAACTCAATCCGATGAACCCGATATCCTTTATTTCTTGGATTTAATATGATTGTTGAGTTTATATTAATATATATATTAGACAGTTACACTATCACCCACGCTCTTCATGTATACATATTTTCGATCTATTCTCCATCTCTATACAACTCATTCATATATATGTTCAGTAACTATAAAAATATATATGTAAATTGAGAAAATTAATTGAATGTGATATATGTAAGAAGTATGGATAAGTTGTATCAAATGGTTGATAATGAAAAAAATTATGAGTAGAGAAATAACATATTTAAGGTTAGAAAAATATTTAAATGTATCAAAGTATCAACCTAGCCAACCCGATCAACCTGTACGGTTTGGATTGGATTGGGTTGAGTTGTATTTTGGTTTATGTTGGGTTGAGTTAAGATTTTTTTCAAACCGTAAGCATGTGGTTGGGTTGTTCAAATGTATTCAACCCGATCAAACTAACCTATGAACACCCTACTATAAACCCCTGCCTAATCTACAACGGTTTGGTTGGGTTAGTTATACTTTTGAATGAACTGAGTTAGATTGATATTTTTGTAAATCGTTTTAATTTGGTTGAGTTGTATAAATGATGTAAACCACCTAACCTAATATATGCACCCTACTATATATTTATAACAAGACGAAACATTAAACATTCGTTATTTATTATTATAATGTTAAAAGGTTAAAGTAAAATACAGAATAAATATTATATTAATTATTATTTTCTTTTTCTAAAACGTTGCAGAGAATCTTTTCAACCAAATTTAATTCCGGTTGATTATTCATTGAGATATATATATATATATATATATATATATATATATATATATATATATACTAATTAGTATTAGTTCAAATGCTAACCTATTTTTTTTTGTTAACTATGCTAACCAACATCAACCAATCATGTTCCATCTTTTAGTTAGGTTCAAATGTAACTCGCATATTAAGTATAAGGGTATTTAGGTAATTTGTTATTTTATGTAACTCCCCAATATTTTAATTGGGAGTTACAAATCTTAAAATATCACTAATTGATCTTCATGTAATAATGACATGAAGTTTTATTACATGAAGATTCACATTTGTTCATCTTACTGATTTTTACATTTTATTCTTCCAACAATGGTTTTGATATTGTAAATTTCAAAAAAGTCTATTTTGTAAAGATTCTGTTATAGTCCGAGTAATATGGATAATCATAGAGTAAAATAGATCGACAACAATGAGAATGAAAAAGCCAAAAACGTCTACGAATACATTCGGAATTCGAATTCCGAAAGTGAAGAAAATGATCAAACCGTTCACGCACATGTTCACTCAAACGTCGACATATGTGTTCACTCGTGCACATATGTGTTCACTCGTGCACATATGTGTTCAATTGGTTCACACAATATGTCCATTTGGTTCACACACATGTTTCAATTGTTCATTAGGTTCACACATTGTTTTGATGAAGATTAT
>NC_037531.1:189010-190668 GCF_001531365.2 Cynara cardunculus var. scolymus
AGAGGGCATTTTAGGTATTTTTAAAAAACTCCTCTCTCCTCTCTCATCTCTCATCTCTCCGAATCCAATCTCTGGCCTCCGGTGAACAAAAATCCGGTAGGTACCAAGTAATTACAAAGATACGCAATGTGATACCCATTGTGATATTCAGTGGTACTCAAATGGTATTATAGTATATCACAATGAATTTCACATTGTGTATCTTTGTGATTACTTGGTACTTGCCGGATTTTTGTTCGTCGGAGATTGGAGGTCGGAGAGATGAGAGATGAGAGAGGAGAGATAAGTTTTTTAAAAATACCTTAAATGCCCTCTAATTATAATTTTAACTCAAACTACCATAATTATTAATTTCTTAATTTATTCGTTGATTTGTGGTTGAGATTGGATCTCACAGTTACCACAAACTAATAAGTTCTCTCTTGAATGAGCCTATATATATAGTTGTGAAACATTTCCCGTACCTAAGAATAGAATTCAAAAAATTGAGGTATACATCTTGAGACGGTGATAGAATTCACTATAACTTTTATAAAACATGAAGAAAAAATAAAGAACAAATGTGAAACCTGAAAAATAAAAATAGATTTGATAACAATAACTGAAATGCAAATAAAACGAAAATTAACTTCGATAAATAACGTTATAATTTTATCCGTATTATATTATTAATTATTTTTATTATTGTTATATTAAATTTGGATTTCTGTTATATATGCATCAAATATTTTATAAACGTAATTTTTGCATTTTTTTTATATTTGAAAGCTTATTCCATAGTAAACCTCTCCTTGATATGCCACCTTTATCCCATGGTACACCTCTCCTTGATATGCCACCGTTATTTCCTCATCAAAACATTTTACAAAAATAATTCCAAATAGACCGGAGCCATTGAAATTATTATCAATCCAAAATCATTTATATCAAATATCCATTTTTATGATAAAATAACAATTTTTATCAATCAAGCACAAGGTACAATACAAATCCGGTCAACATGGACTTGGCCGGACTTCATCTCCGGTCAAGTCTTAGCCGGTTTACCAAATCCGGACAACTCATTGCCCAAGGCTTGTCCGATTTAATACTTAGAAATAAATTCCATCTTTTGTCCGGATAAAAAGTCCGGACAATACATCGCTCAAAACTTAACCGGTTTAAAACTAAACCGCTTAACGCTTGTCGATTTAGGGCTTAATCGCCCAACCCTTGTCCGATTTAAACTTAATCCGGTCAGCCTTTGTGTGGATAAAACCCTTAAGCTAATAACAGATTTCTTTCCAATAGTAAATAACATTCAAATAAAATCAGTAACAAGTTTTATGCAACTGTTAAGAAATCACTCACCTTAACAAGCCTTTTGAAAACAATCTTCTTGAAATCAGATACTTGAAATGGTGTCAACTCTCTCTCTAACCTTAAATCGCACAATTTTTTTTAAAAAAAAGCAAGAAGAAGAGAAATGGAGGCTAAACCCTCCTTTTATACCTTTCCAAAACAGGAAAGGTCGGCTACATGCATACACACACACCATGCATTCTCATGCACATGCATACATCCACACACACCATGCATTCTCATAACATGTATGTGTGTATAATCACACACACACACACACACACACATATATATATATATATATATATATATATATA
>NC_037531.1:192315-193845 GCF_001531365.2 Cynara cardunculus var. scolymus
CTCTTAAAAACTCGTAAACCCGTTCATCCCTAAACGATTTCAAGTCCAAGATGTGCTCTTCTATTTCTGCTCCTTTGCACATGCTCCACATGGATATTTGTGGTCCTGTGAGTGTTCAAAGTTTGGGTGGAAAACGTTATACACTTGTTATTATGGATGAGTACTCAAGATATACTTGGGTCTTCTTTCTTCAACACAAGAGTGATGCAGCTGAAGAAATTATCAACTTTGTGAAGCGGGCTGAAAGTCTTGAATGGTCAACTTGTCAGATCAATTCGAAGTGACAACGACACTGAATTCAAAAACAGTGTTTTTGAAAGCTTCTTTGATGACAAGGGTATTTCTCAAAATTTCTCAGCAGTTCGGACTCCACAACATAATGGAGTTGTTGAAAGGAGAAATCGTACACTATGTGAAGCTGCACGTTCAATGCTAAGTGAAGTAAGTCTTCCGACCTAATTTTGGGCTGAAGCTGTCAATACAGCTTGTTTCACTCAAAATAGGTCTATAATTGTGAAAAGACACAACAAGACTGCTTATGAAGTATTTCATAGTAGAAAACCAAACACAGCTTCCTTCATGTGTTTGGTAGTGCATGCTATATTCTGAATGACATAGATCAGTTAGGAAAGTTTGATCCTAAATTTGATGAAGGAATCTTTGTTGGTTACTCTCTCTTCTCTAAAGCCTACTGGGTGTACAACTTGCGTCGTCAGTGCATTGATGAATCTGTCAATGTCAGATTTGATGAATCTGGATCGGTGCCTGCAACATCATCATTCCAAAGTGATGATCTTGAGCTAAACAAGTGGTTGGAATCTCTCTCCTCTGAGAATTCAACTCCATTCGGTGGACCTTCACATTCTAATGGAGATGATGTTCCACCTATTGAGGAAGATGAGAATGAAGATCTTTCATTCAACATGTATATCCCATCAGTCTGTCTTGAACAAGAACCAGCCGATCCGGCATCTCTTTCCTGTTTGGAACCCTCAACTGGTGTCGATGTTCTTATTTCTTATACTAGGGACATCGGTGACCCAACCTCAGTAGTCGTTTATTCCAATCCTCTGACAAATGCTGACGGTGCCTCTACCTCTCTTCCTCTTCCTCCTGCCACTAAGTGGACAAGATATCACCCAATAGAGCAAATCATTGGTGATCAGCAAGCAGGTGTCCAAACACGTCGTGGTGCTGGTAATATCTGTTTGTATGTCAATTTTCTATCTCTCATCGAGCCTAAAAGAATTGAAGAAGCCCTTGATGATCCTAGCTGGATCAATGCCATGCAAGAAGAACTACTGCAGTTCGAACATAACAAAGTTTGGAGACTGGTCCCCCGACCAACCAACAAAACAATTATTGGCACAAAGTGGATCTTCAGAAATAAAATGGATGAGAACAGAACGGTGACTCGGAACAAAGCCCGACTCGTTACCCAAGGATACAGGCAAGAGGAAGGCATTGATTATGATGAGACATTTGCTCCAGTAGCAAGGTTGGAAGCTATCCGAATCTTCCTTGCCTATG
>NC_037531.1:194030-197721 GCF_001531365.2 Cynara cardunculus var. scolymus
ATACCCTCTTTCTCAGGAAACATAAAGGTAATGTTATTCTTGTACAAATTTATGTGGATGATATCATATTYGGTGCCACAAAAGAATCTATGTGTAGAAATTTTTCAAAACTCATGCAAAGTAAATATGAAATGAGTATGATGGATGAGCTCACATTTTTCTTGGGTTTGCAAGTTAAGCAATCCGACAAAGGAATCTTTATAAATCAAAGCAAATATGTTAAAAGATCTTTTGAAGAAATTTGATTTTAATGAGTGTTCTTCCATGAAAACCCCTATGGCACCCCCTTGAAACTGAATGCAGACCCCGATGGCAAATCGGTAAATGTGACCAGTTATAGGGGAATGATCGGCTCCTTACTTTATCTTAATGCTAGCCGACCAGATATTATGTTCTCCACGTGTCTTTGTGCAAGATACCAAGCGAATCCAAAGGAATCTCACTTGACAGCCGTTAAGCGCATTTTCAGGTACCTGAAAGGTACTCCCAATTTGGGTCTTTGGTATCCCAAAGATTCAGGTTTTGATCTAACAGGTTTTTCAGATTCTGATTATGCAGGCTGTAAAGTTGACAAAAAGAGTACAACTGGTAGTTGTCAGTTGTTGGGTGAAAAGTTAGTCAGTTGGACTAGCAAGAAGCAACACTCTGTGTCCACCTCAACAGCTGAAACTGAGTATGTTGCTGCAGGTAGCTGTTGTACACAAGTATTATGAATGAAAATTCAGTTAGCTGATTAGGATCAGTTGTTCACAGAAATTCCTATTTTCTGTGACAATTCAAGTGCCATTGCTATTGCCAACAATCCAGTTCTTCACTCTCGTACAAAGCATATTGATATTCGGTATCACTTTATCAGAGACATGTGATGAAAGGTGATGTTGAACTTCATTTTATCCCCAGCGACTATCAACAAGCTGACTTGTTTACCAAGCCTCTTGAAGAATCTCGGTTTAATTTTTCGATCAGTGAGTTGGGTATGTTAAATGTTGACAAATAATTTTTGAGTCTTCACTAATTTATTTGGGTTATGTGTCTTCTCTAAAAATGTTGTGTGTCATTTGCTTAAAAATAGTCTGGTATTTGTGTGAATTCTAAAAAAAGGTATCTGTGTGAGTATATCTTCTCTTTCTAAAATTTTTATTTTTTGAAAATGATGGGTTTTACACTCAGTATATCTTTCTTGAAAATCAATTTTTTATTTTCTCTCTAAAAAGTCTCTATGTGAATTCTTTCTATATCGCTTAAAAAAATATCGTATTGTTTAAATTTATTTTTTGTTTAAAAAAAAGGGAAAAAGATAAAAAGTTCTTATTTTATGTTTGTATGTAGTGTTTTTATTATTTTTGTAGAGTTTATTTTTAGTTTTATTTTTTTGTAAATATTTTCCTTGGTTTGTTTGTGTTATGTGGGCCTCATCTTTGGGCCGAACCAAAACCACCATATAAACCCTTTCCCATTCGGTCTCTCTCTCTAAACCCTACCCAATCGACTTCTCCCTCACATCATCATAATCGGCTTCTACACAACCACTCTCTAAACCTCACACACCGATCAAACCCAAGCCGAATCACCCTCAAATTTTCTTCACACACACCCCATTCCAATTCAGTTTCACCTTCTCTTCTAGCAAACCAACTACCCTCTAAGCCGAACCTCAATTCCCCTAATCGGCTTCCCCCTTCAAGCCGCCTAAACCTTCTAAAGCCGAACCCTTCCTAAACACATACCAAACACCTTCGGCCTCTCTTTCACACAACACCCTCAAGCCGATCCTTATCTCAATCTCTAAACCCCCACACACCTATCGGCTCTCTCTCTATTCCGTCCTACCTCAAACCGATCCACACAGGCCGAAACCCCCTTTCGGCCTCTATCTAACATAAACCGATCACCACCCCTTCTCCCACATTCGGCTCTCTCTCCTTCGGCTCCTCTCCAAGCCGACTCCCTTACTCCCTCCATCTCCCCAATTGGCTTATCCCTCTCCTTCGTACGCCGATCACCTTTTCGGCCCCTCTCCCCTCCTAATCGGCTTCCTCCTTTCACTAGCTGATTCTTCTCCACCTCTCTCTCCACACCGAATAGCCCAGCCGATCACACCACCACTTCTACACGCCGATCCTCCTTTAAACCCAACCCTCTCTTGTATTCGGCTTCATCTCTCCTATCTAAACACACACACACATACACCGATCGCTCAACCCCCCCAACTGATCCACTCTTCTATCTCCTTAACAAGCCGAACCCTTCTCCCTTTACCCCAAACTTCATACACCTATTACCCCTCTCCCCTCAAACCAAATCCTATTCGGCTTCCCCCTCTATCAAACCGATCCCTCATTCTTCTTTCTATCTCATATATCTCACCGATCCTTCACTAGCCGATCTCACCATTCGGCTTCACACCACACAAATCGATCCCCTTTTCCTTCTTAAAACCAAACCCCCTCCCTATCAAGCAATCCCATTCAGCCTATATCACAAGCCGACCCCCCTTTGTGCCTCCCTCCATCACACCTCTCCCACCCTCAAGATACAAGCCGAACCCCCCTCTTCTTTTTAACCTCACACCGATTCCAAATCGGTTTCCCCTAATCCCCAAACCCCTCATTCGGCCTCTCCTAGCCGCCGCCTTCCGTGTGTGTCTCCCAATCCCCAACATTTTTTATCTTCAAAACCTTTTTCCCTCTTTCTTTTTTTCACTCTCCCAAGACCCCCACCCACACCCCTATCCCCTACCTTTTTCTCACTCCCTTCTTTTGTCCCCTTTTCCCCAACCATATTTTTTTCCATCCTTTCCCTTCACCACCTAATACTCAATCAAGAACCCACACCCCTCACCCCTATTTCTTCACACCAAATTTTTTACTTGTCACATCTTCATTTTTACTTTCCCAAGACTTCACCTTTTTACCCACCATATATTTACCTTCCTCATTCTCTATTTTTTAAACCCTCTTAAACCTCTCATCTCTTCTCACTTTCAAAAACCTCTTCCATCTCTCATCTTCTTCACAAGATTATTGTGTGTTTTCAAGTTATTCAACCATGGCTTCTAAGCTTGGAACTCCCTCCAAAGCTCCAAAGTTTAAGAAATCTGTTGCCCTTACTACTGATGATATTACATTTTCTCCATGCAATTTTGTGGCATTGTTGGATCACAATGAGAAGTATCCAGATTTCTTTATCATCATCGAATTTCTACGTAAGTGCCCTCTTTTCAAAGCTTTTACTTATTCTCCAAAGATGAGTAAATCTCTACTTCGTGCTTTTTGGGCCACTTGTGTATATGATGCATCTACCAAATCTGTGCATGCAACTGTATTATCTGCTAATGATGTATCATTTACTGCTGATGATTTAAGAAGGGTGTTAGAGCTTCCTACTTACCCCTCTTATGATGAACTTGTATCTATTGATAACCTGCATATTGTTGCTTCCACCATGGGCTATGTGTAAGACCCTGCTTTGATAAAACAAAGCACTCTTTATAGGAAGAATATGGGTGGTGTTTGGAACTTTTTCTTCTCACATCTTATTCAATGTTTGAGTTTCAAAACTGGAGGGATGGATCAGTCACCCACTAGTGTTACCCAGCTAGCTCATGCACTTATTTTCCAGAGGAAAATTGATTTTGCTAGTTATTTGTTTGGGGAGTTGGTAAAGAAGATGGGTAGTGCCAAAAGCTCTA
>NC_037531.1:197986-200971 GCF_001531365.2 Cynara cardunculus var. scolymus
CTTCCTCATGTTGCTCCGATCACCCATCACTCCTCCATGTCAGTGGCCCCTCCCCCTTCTACTTCTTCAGCTAGTGCCTCAAAAGAGGCTGCCTCCTCTGTCCGGAGACGGCTGACAGATAGTTTTATTTCCCCATCCTCCGCATCTGCTTATGAGGCTATGACTTCGAAAGTACCTTCGAAGTCTCACCCCGCCTCTCACCCCTCTCACTCAAAGCAGAGTCACTCTAGATTATCCACTCTTGGCTCTTCCTCTAAGAAGACCAATAAGCCAAAATGGGCTAAATACACATCTCCAACCAAGGACTCTCCACAGTTCAAGGTTGTTGAAATTGGTCCTACTGAGCCCAGGACATTTGTTTTACACCCCCCTAGCTCCTTAGTGCCCTCTCAAAAGGACAATGATGTACATACGGGGATCCCACATGACTCTACCTTGGCATCTCTACATGACCTTGGTGATTCTTCCAGTTTTGATCCTAGGAGAATAAGTAGGAAATCAGACTGATAAGCCACRCCTAGTTTCAAAGATATTGATTTTATTTCCTTCTTTTCTTGCTCTATTCGTATCTATTTATCATTGCTTTTATATGATGGCTCGGATACCTCCCCTTTCCGAGGTCTCTCATCTCCTCTACTTATTCACGGCCTATCACCCGAGATCGATGATCTTGATGATGTTGCATGGATGGATGATTTATCAGCACCGTCTGATATTGACATCCCTTTTCTCCATTATCTTCTTATGGATGTAGGTGGTGAGCCTTACCAGCCTACTACCTTTACTACAGTGGTAATCGGTGACCCGTCTCAAGCAGGCGTCGATGATACCGACACCGAGCCTCTTGCCGGTGTTGGTGATACAGACACTGAGCCTCTCGCCAGTCTTGCTGATACAGATATTGAGCCTCACGCCGATATCGTTGATACAGATGTTGAGCCTCACGCCAACATCAGTGATACTCCCATCGGTGACTTTCAGGGTGCCGATGGTACTGAGAGTGTTGGTGTTTTTTCTCTACGTCGGTCAGCAAGCCCAATCAAAGCTTGCTCCCCTACTCCAACTGCTGTTTCTCCCTCCAGGCCCCCTTCTGCACCGGGCTTTCAGTTCTCAGCTCCCTCCCCTCCTGAGGTGATTTATGCCCTACCCACTAAGGTGGTGGACATGTTCAGAGGTTTCACATCTCAGTGTCAGCTGCTCATCTCTCAACAGGTCTCCCTCAGTACTGATTTATCTGGGAGATTGGACTGCTTTTCCTCCAGCGTTACATCTGAACTGCGTCAGCACAGTGCCGCCTTGACATATCATGGCATTGCTTTCACTGCTATTAAAGATATGGTTGATTCTCTTGATGCTCGTATGACTGCTCTATCTGATTCTCAATCTAGCATCTCTGAAGCTGTAGTTGATCTTCGTACTCAATCGGAAAGTCAAGCTACCACAAATCAGGCAATTCTTCAATCTCTGACTGATCTTCACTCCAAGATGGATGCACAGATACATATATCCAAGTTGTTCTTGGATAGAGATACAGAGTTATCTGTTGACTTGGGTCCCAATCAATTCACGGAAGAGGACAGGGTTATGTTAGCCAACGTCAGTCGACGTGTTGAGTACGATTATGCTCTTCTTGGCGGTCTTCATCGTGGTATATCACGTCTGCTACGTGCCTCAGGTGTTCCCCTTACTCTCACTTCTCATGTTACTGCTTCTGTGCCTTCCTCAAATGCCAATGTGGAGGGTCCTTCTGTTCCTGCTAGTGAACCTTCCCCTGTTCCCACTGAGGGGGAGAAGACAGTTGACCCTACTATCAGTGAAAACGGGGACGACGACTCAGCTTCTACCTCTTCTACCTCTTCATCCTCAGCTGAGTTAGACTATGATACTCTTATTGAGGGGGAGTTATTGATCATGATGATAGAGCCACAGTACCTATTGAGGGGGAGCAACCGTGCTCTATGCCTTCATTATCTGTTGATGTTGATACTATACCTTCTCAAGATGATATTCCCACTGCTCCTGGGGACTTAGTCCCAACTCACAGAGAAGGAAAGGTACTTATGACCTCAGATGAAGAAGCTGTTGCAGCTAAAGCAGCTAAAATTGCTAGATATCAATCTGAAGTCTCCTCAGCTGATAGACTTGTGCTTAAAGCTTCATGTCCTCAAGAAACTGATCTTCATCTCCTAGGTATTTCTGCTGAGGATGCGGCCAACTTAATTGCTCTTCAAAAGCAATTTGAGGAAGCCAACAGATCTCACTCTTTGGTCCCACTATCTGAGTCTGAAGAAACCAAAGAGAAAAGAATTAAATGGTTTAATGAATCAATTCTTCGACGCTTCCTTACTACTCGAATTGTCAGTGCCAGAATCAAAGGTCCTCAAAAATTGACCTATGATTCCAATCTGATCTATGTGATTATTGGTCGAGAAAATGGAGTAGTAAGGACAGAAAAGCTATCTTGGATCAATTCCTACGGTCTTACTGAATAGATGGAGATCATCAAGTTTCTAAATAAAAGCAGAAGCATGTACAAGGAATTTGTCTTGAGTCATCTGTATCGCCTTCTGAAAAAGATACAAATGATCAAGATGCATTACAAGCTGCCTTCCCCTCCACAACTCTCCTTTCTAAAGCAAATGTTAAGCAAAGCCGACTCTTCTAAATCTGCTTCTGCCTCGAAGACCATCAAGAATCAAGACTCGCTTATTCAGAAATTATCAAAGGAAGGTAAGGCTCCTGATGTCTCACATCTTGATCTTACCCTTCTGCTTGTCGGTTTATTCAACCTTAGATTCCAACACAAAAATAGAACTCGGCGCAAGTATACACCTCGAACTACTGTCGTCTCGTAACAAGTAATAATGGTAAAAAGTACCAGATATCGTTCTCACAGAGATAGCTTGTAAAGTTATTTCAAAAGTCCAGTTTATAAAAACTAATTTCAGATGGCGAATCGAGGGATTTGATTTATCTAAAATTGGG
>NC_037531.1:201762-202827 GCF_001531365.2 Cynara cardunculus var. scolymus
ATGGTACGATTTGGAAAGAGAGGGAAGTTAAGTCCAAGATATATTGGACCATTTATTATTATTGGGAAAGTTGGGGAAGTGGCTTATAAGTTAGAACTTCCTGTAGAATTAAGTGGAATACATGACACGTTTCATGTGTCAAATTTGAGGAAGTGTCTAATAAGTCCAGATGTGGTAGTACCATTACCTGAAATTAAGGTAGATGAAAAGTTGTGTTTTGAAGAAATCCCTGAGCAGATTACTGACTTTAAGGTGAAAAAGTTACGAAATAAAGAGATTGGACTAGTAAAAGTTCAGTGGCGTTATCATAAGGGATCAGATGCCACTTGGGAACCAGAGTCGGAAATGCGGATGAAATATCCCTACCTATTTGCTTAAGTGAATTCCGGGACGGAATTCTTTTAAGGAGGGAATATTGTAATAGTCTGGTTATTTTTTTTTTGTTATATAAATATATATGTATATATTTATTTATAAATATATATATATATATATATATATGATATATGTGAATGTAATGTGTAGGTGTGTGTGGGAGTATTAAAATAGTAAAAGAAGGGAGAGGGGTCGGCTAATTAGCCGCCTCTCAATTTCCTTGTGGGTGTGTATGTATATAATGAAATTTTGAAGGAAGAACACACACAACTCACTTTCCATATTTAGAATTTTCTCTGAAAGTTTTGAAGAATCTGCACAGGAAGAGGAAAGTCTCTAAAAGCTTTGAATCTCAAATTCTAAAGGTGAGTGTATTTGAGCTTTGAATATGAATTGCTTCATACAAATTGAAAAGCATTTCAATTGATTATTATGTGTATGGAGGCATTTTTATGATGATATTTGTGTATACYGGCCAAGTTGTGTACGGATTGAAATCCGGATACTTAAACCGGATGTGCTTTGTCCGGATATCTAACCGGACAAGAAGTGAACGGTTTGTCTCAAACCGGGCAAAAGGTGACCGGATAATGTGTAAACCGCTTAAAGAATCAAGTGATGTATTGACCGGATTGCTAAACCGGTCAAGAGTTGTACGGTGTGTTGACCGGTTTATATTAAACCGCTCAA
>NC_037531.1:203307-212303 GCF_001531365.2 Cynara cardunculus var. scolymus
TGAGCGGTGTAACCGTGAGTGTGAAAGAGTTATGAGAATGAGATGGCGGTATAATCCGCGAGAAACATAAATATACTTATGTTTTGGAACAGGTTTGATTCTCAACTGAATGTTTGGAATATATATTGTTGTATGAGATTATACACTCACTAGACCTTTTGGTCTAACGCTCAAATGTTGGATTAACCTGTTTTGCAGGACAGCGTGCTCTGAAAGATAAAGGCAAGGGAAAAGTCTAATTGTTGATATTAGCTTGTTATGCATATGTATTAAAGATACATTTTGATAGTTCATGTTTTGTAATAATACTATTTTTAGTATTATAAGAATGATGATGTGAATTATATGTATTTAGAATATGAGGGTTGTTTCATGAGCCACAAAGGATGAGATCCKATGTAAAGCAACAACGATCGACTAATTCGTAATTCGTAAAAGATAAGAAAACGTAACGTAACTTGGAACAGAAATGAGATGAAGATTAAATACGAGTACTTAAATTAAAACTTGAGAATGAAATCACAACTACAAAAGTTGGTTCTTGAAAAGACAAACAAAGAAAACCGAAAGCTTGGAACTGAAAGCAATAATTTAGAAAGTGATTAACAAAGATCAAATGGAAGAAAGCAAGTAAATTGGAGAATTGTTTTGTGAATTGGTGGTTGCAAAACAAGGCCTAAGGCTTGTTTATATAGTCCAAGGAAGGTCCCATAGTGGGTGCCAACTAATAAGACAAAAATCCCTTCAAAACTGGGTTTTGACTGGGCCCAAGGTCGTTGACCACGCCTCCTTTATAGACCAGCCCATATCTCCACGACCCAAGTAGTTTTCCAGCTCTCGGGCAGGTCCTATAGGACCTTGCCACTTCTGGTCCTGTAGGACTGCCGCAGGAATGGGCCTAAAAATGATCAAAAACCTGCAAAAACAGGGAATTAACATTAGATATACTATATAACTACTAATATATGAAAAAGACATAAAAAGACTCAATTAAGACACTAACGGGCAAATAAAACAAAGGAAAATGGTTAAAAAAATGATGTAATAAGGCTAATAAATTAACACTTATCACACCCTCAAACATGAATTGTTGTTTGTCCCCAAACAACAGAAAATGACAAATTAAAAGACTCAAAGTTCTAATAAACAAAAACAAAAAAAACTGAGCATAAACATTCAATAGCCAAAGTATGCATATTTTTTGAAATTTTTTGAATGAAAGTGTTCTACTCATGACTTGATGCTTGATATCCATAGCCCTTCATAAACCTAGCTCCCACAAACTTAAGTCTTTCATATTGCCAAACCATAAGCTAGCCTACATTTCTATTGCTATACTAGATTCAACAGATAATTTGGGACTTTGAATTGGGTTCTTGCATTTGGCTTTTTCTTTTCAATGCATGCCTTTTACCTCTTCTTACTTTTTTCACTCAATAGCACAATTTTACTGCTATGCATCTCATATTGAGGTATTTTGGACACTTTGGTCCTTTTCAAACATTCTGGTGTACTTTGATACTCTTTTGTATGCACAAGACATGGAACTATGTTCCTTTATTTGTCTTTTGGTCTTAATGCATATGTTTCATGATCTCTATAGTGTTTGGTACTTTTAGGACCCTCCCCCAAACTTAAGGGAAACAATGTCCTCATTGTGAGTGTATGAAGGCTACAAATTGGCCAAAATGAAATGAAAGCCCAAGTTGAATCAAGTGAAAGCTTTGGAAATGGTTGCCTAGTTCTAGAGGCTCAATTTAAGACAAAGATGGTTAAGCTTTGGATTATTGTGACTATGGCATCAATTCAAGCTTTTGTACAACAAATTCATCTTTTATTCTATTTTTGGTGCATATAAGGCTAAAGGAAGATATGCTACTTAAAATCAGTGCCCAAAATCCTAAAATGAAACAGAAACGCAAAGATGATCAATACAAGTGTAATTGACTATCTTTAAAATGAAAGAAAACTCAAACTGAAAACAATTGAAACAGAAAAGCAAAGATGAGAAGTCACAAGTGTGACTTGGTCATCTTGTGCAAATAAAAGGACTCAAAGACTCAAATAAAAGATTTAAACAAAACCAACAATCCAACTCTAAGTCAAATTGACCCTAGAGTTAAGATGTGGTACCAAGGATGAGCTTTAAATCAACACAATCAACCAGAGGACTGCATTATCAAACAACATGGCCACTTGAAACTAAACAATGGGATTGCCATTGTTTTACCATGAGATAAACCAATTAGAACCAAACAATGGGATTGCCATTGTTCTGCCATGAAAAAGATCAAATAGAACAAGACAATGGGATTGCCATTGTCCTCTTATGACTTAGCCTGAACTGGTTTTTAACATAGACTAGGGGGGTAAATAATTTAGAACATCAATCATGGTCTTCCCTCAAAGTCATCAGACCAGCTGTGCAAACATCAACCTGACATTACCAAGACAACAAAGACAGTGTATGACTAGGACTATATGATATCCCAAAAACAGCAAAACATACTTAAAAGAATTTTTATACAGCAAAACATGAGTGGTAATGAACTAATTAAGACAGCAAACATATCTCAAGTGAGATAAGGAAGACAAACAATTAAGAGGTTCAAAACAGTGAAATGCATGAGCCTTTTAACAAGATTAAAACAGCAAAGACAAATTGTGAGATGAAAACAATTGCAAATGCAAGAGAAGGACTGCATGGAAATTAAAAACAACAAACAAAGTTCATGTCATAAGTTTAACACAGCAAAGTAGAACAATAAGTCAAAACATGCATTGCAAAACAGTAAATACAGAGTAAAAGCAGCCTTAATCTGAAAAACAGCAAATGTCCTCAATTGAGGCAAATAGAAAACAGAATCATCATAAGACAAGGAAACCATGCCTTAGATGATTTAAGACAGCAAAAAGATTAATCAAAACTTAAAATTATACCTAAAAACAACAAATTGAAAACAGCAGATTCTAAATAGCAAAACAACTATGCACTAAAACTCAGTTAACTGATCAAGACAGCAAAGAAAAACAGAAGATAGCTAATGCAAATCAGGAACTTAAACTTATCCAAAAGGTTATGCCAACAGCAAGCTCTATATAAAAACAACAAAATAGCAAATGCTTAAGGCAGCAAAACAGACACCATATAGTTTAAAATAGCAAACAAAATGAAAGAAAAGCTGAGCTAATAGATTCTGTTTTGGCAAACAAAAGTGACAAAAGCTAATACTTCAAAACAGCAAATTAAAATGGAAAATTCTTAAAACAGCAAATTAGACAACAGCAGAGTCTAAATCTTAAAAACAGCAAATTTAATATCTACTAACAAATGAATATGCAGCAAACTAAACTATACTACTAAGGACCATAGATGCCCATGCCAAAACAGAGGAAACAGGGGCATCACATTTCAAATAGCAAAACAAACATACCTTAAACTTTAAAACAGTGAAATAAAGAGCTGCATGCATGAAGTAGTTGAGGACAGCAAACAATAAAACATGAAAGAAAACCCAAAATCAGCAAAACAACAATTGCTTTAAAAACAGCAAATATGACACCAAATTCATCTAAATGGTCATGCATAACTAAAGATGGAAATATATACAAAGAGTTGAGAAGTTAGAACCTGTCCTACTCAGACTGAGTAGGAGAATCATAATGCTGCAAAAGGATGGACTTTGGTGGAGGTGGGAGCTTGACTGTTTTCTTTGATTTCCCATGCTTGGCAGCAGCTCTAAGCATTCTCTCTTTCTGTGTCTTGTACTCAGCCTATTGTACCCTTTCCTTTTTCAACATGTCAACTTCCTTCTTCAAGTTATCCACTTTCTTCATCAACTTATGATGCTTCTTCACTATTACCCTCTTCAAATTGCTAGCATGATCATCCATGGCTTTCATCAATTAAGCCTTTAGAGCTGCCATGGAGGAGGTGGGTGCATCTGGTTGTACCTTGGCATTCACCCTCATCAATCTATCCAAATTCTTCTTGTCTATGGAGGTTTTCTCCATAGACATCACATCTTTAGGCAAGGATAAGACTTGGGCCTTTTGCAACAGTCTATGAATCAAGGAAGGGTATAGCAACTTGCCATTTGTTCTCTCTACACATGCCTTGATGTTGGAGCATATCATCCTCCCAACATCAAATGGCCTAGCCTCTAGGATACAGTAGAGGATCAAAACTCTCTCTAAGCACAAATTGGTATCATGGCTAGTGGGGTGAATGGTGTGCCTCATGAAATAGAACCACAGATTGGCCTCAGGCTTAAGGTATTGGGTTTTCAGCAGCCTAGCCCTCCCTTTGAAACTCCAAACAGCCCCATCCTTAGCTACCGTAGCTAAGATCAACTCAATCTCTTCATTAGTGCACCCAGCAGTTAACCTATCTAGCTCAGAGTATGAAGGTGGGATGAGCTCTAGTAGGTCATTTATGGCATTGGGTGAATATGAAACTGGGGTCTTTCTCACTCTTAAGTCTACCCCATCAGTGACTGCTACTTTAGTGTAAAACTCCCTAACCCAACTAAGATTGTATTGGTTAGGTGTGTCACACAGAGTTTCCCAACCCAAAGATTCTATTATGGCTTTGATGTTAGGATTGGCCATCAATAGTTGTTGTGTAAAACCCTTTTGCACCACCCTTACTTTCTCAGAAAATTGAAAGTATGTTTTTCTTGCAAGGGGTGTGCTAAACAAGTGCTTGGGCTTTAGAAATATGCCTGGCCCTTCCTCAAACTGTTGCTCTGTCCTTCTTCTTCTTCTTGGTGCCCTTTCCTCAGCCTCTGATCTCTCACTATCCTCTCTCCTCCTCTTTGAGCTTCTGGTTTCCATTCTGTTCATTCTCCTCTTCCTTGGCACTTTCTTTCTCAAGCTGGCCCCTGTATCAACCTCTTCTCTCTCTTGCTCCATATGAGGGCTGCTATGCTCAGGACTATGATGGGCAGAATGTATACCCTCATAGTAGTCATGAGTCCCAGAGTGTAAAGGGCTAGTGGGTTGGTTTGGGCTAGGCATGAATGGTTGAGTGGAATGAGGTGATGGTGGTGGTGTTTGAGTGACAGGTATGTTTTGAGGGTCAGAGGGGTTTTCATTGTGTTCAAAGGGTGTAAGGCTTGGATTAGTGGGTGATAGGCCTAAGACAAAGTCTAGTTCTTGGATGGATACAGTTTGTGGCAAAGGGATAACAGGTTCAGTGGATGTGGAAGGTGTGGTTGTGGTCTGGTTGGGTGAGGGTAGAGGGCTGGTAGTGGTGGTTTTAAAAGGGGTTGGTTTATGCATTGGTTCAACAGGGGCTGGTTTATGCATTGGTTCAACAGGGGCTGGTTTATGCATTGGTTCAACAGGGGTTGGTTCAATAGGTGGTGTTTTGGACGTGGATGCATGGTTGAATAGTGTAGGTTCCACAGTGGATGATGAAACAGGAATAGTGGTGAAGTGTGGTGAGTTCAAGAAATAGAACTCAATGGGCATGTTTCTAAAGAAAGGAGGTGCATGGGTGGTGGTAACAGGTGGTTGGGCAGGGGCTGGATTACACTCTGGTTCCCTCCTAATCATCATGTCCATGGCTGCCAAAGCAGCACTAACAGAGTGCTTAAGGGATGAATATCCCTTTTTTGATGCTTGGGCAGCCATAGAAGGTTGAGTTCGGATCATGGCTATAGCAGGGGCACATGTTGCTGATCTTAGGCCCAATACCTCATTAGAGGCAGCAATGGCCTCATTCACAGATTTTCTTAACATAAATCCCACACTTGCTTGAGGATAAATAGGAAAGCTAGACAATAAATCCATAGTTAAAGGTCTAGAAATTTTTAAACCTGTTTGGAGCCTCTCTGTTGTGCTTGAAGGTATGCTCTGACTGTTTATCTGAGTTGCTGCATCTGCCATCATTTTCAAAAAGGTTGAGTCCTCTTGTGTTGGTCTGCTTGAACTGCCCTGAACATCATGCCTCTTGGATGGTGACTCACTATCATCAGAGATGTCAATCACATTACCCTTCTTTTGCTTTATTGGCTTGAAATTGATCAAGCCCTTAGCCCTGCTTCTGGTCATTCTTGGGCCAAATTGGTATTGTGGAAAAGGTTGTGGCTCAGTCTTCACAATCACAGTGGCTTGTGCTTGGGTTTAAGTGGATGGTTTAGGTGTTGATTTGGCAAATGGAACCTGCCTCAGAGGAATGGCATCAATAGGTTCCTCCTCACTAGCACTGGATTGTTCATTGTTGTTCTCAGGAGGCATAGAATCAGCTTCCCCTTCTCTTCTTCTTGCTCGATTTTTGATAATTGCCATTYGAATGAAACAGGGGTCTAGTAGTGTGTCTTGGGACAAAGAAGAACAATGGTGAATAGTGGCTTAATACAAACCCGAATGGTGCATGAACAGTGGTTGGGGGTTATATGCTTGCTCAAAACTTCTTCTCCAAGATTTTTGTTTTGAAAATTTCAAAACTTCCCTGGATGATTGACAGTTATCGAGTGTAAAGTCAGAGATGGTACTGTCCTTACACTGCTGGTTCGATGAAGTCTTGTCTTTCTCGAAAATGGATGCTTGATGAGCTATTGTTGACTGTTCTTGGTCTGAGTTATCAAGTACAGTGATGGGGGTCTTCGCCTGAGTTGAGAGCTAGAAGATGAAGGGATGGTTTACCAGACTTGGCATGGTACGGTTGCGCAGGAGTCTTGACAGGGCCGTACCAAGCGTAGGCTTCATAGTTGGGCTCTATGTCTACGGCCTGCTTAAACACAGTTTTACAATGGGCCTCCCTTTTGTTGACTTTCATCTTGGGCTCCCCCTTTTCTTTTCTTGGCCTGCTAACAACATACACAACTGAGTTAAAATTGTGTTGGCCGGCCTGGTTAACACTAATCAGACATTGGGCCTTTTACTTTAAAGTTATTTCCAGCCCAAAGATTAAAACAAAATGCATACCTTTAACTTAACTATGAACCTAATATATTAAAAATCATAAAAGAAAACAAATCAAAAGTCTAAAATAAAATTTAAAAGAAAAATATAAGAACTTATAAGAAATACATATATAGATATATATATATATATATATATAAATACTTTAAATATTCACAAAGACGTATTACTTTAAAAAGATGACCTCGATCGGTTGTGTAACACTCATGGACTCAAAGAAAGGTTTTAATCTTTGTCCATTCACTTTGAAAGTGGTACCCCTCTCCGGATCTATCTGGTCAATGACTCCATAGGGGTATACCTTGGAAATAACAAAAGGTCCGGTCCATCGGGAATTCAGCTTTCCTGGAAATAATTTTAACCTTGAATTGAACAACAGGACTTTTTGGCCTTCTATGAACTCTTTTGGAAGAATCTTTTTATCATGCCATTTTTTGGTATTTTCTTTGTAAAGCTTAGCATTTTCATAGGAAAAATTCCTATGTTCTTCCAGTTCACAAAGCTACAAAGTCCTTTTTCTTTCGGCCTCATCTATACTCATGTTCAGTTCCTTAATGGCCCAATAGGCCTTGTGCTCTAATTCCACAGGTAAATGACACACTTTTTCAAAGACCAATTTATAGGGAGACATACCAATAGGGGTTTTGTAAGCAGTCCGATAGGCCCACAATGCATCATCTAACCTAGAGGCCCAATCCTTTCTATATGGCTTGACAACCTTGGCCAAAATCCCTTTTATCTCCCTATTTGACAATTCAGCTAATCTGTTGGTCTGAGGATGGTAGGCAGTTGCTACCCTATGCTTGATGTCATACTTGTCAAGGACTTTTTCTAACATGTTGTTTATGAAGTGAGTGCCTTCATCACTAATTAAGACACGAGGTGTACCAAATCTAGTGAATATGTGCTTTTGTAAAATTTTTACAACTGTTTTAGCATCATTGGAATGGCAAGCCATGGCTTCCACCCATTTGGACACATAGTCCACAGCTACCAATATGTAGGCACAATTATTGGACACATGAAAAGGTCCCATGAAGTCTATACCCCAAACATCAAATAATTCTATTTCTAGAATTCCGTTTAAAGGCATTTCATTTCTTCTAGAGATATTTCCACTCCTCTGACACTCATTGCAACTTTTTACAAAGTTTTGACCATCATTGTGCAAAGTAGGCCAGTAGAATCCTGATTGCAAAACCTTGGATGTTGTCCTACTTTCTCCAAAATGTCCTCCACATGGTCCTGCATGGCAGTGCTGTAGAACTGATGGTACTTCTTCTTTTGGGATGTATCTTCTAATCACCTGATCTGCACAAATTTTAAACAAGAAAGGATCATCCCATAAATATTTCTTTGAATCATAGATGAGCTTCTTTCTTTGATACTTATTGAATTCCTTGGGAATAATCCCACAAGCTATGTAATTAAAAAGATCAGCAAACCAAGGCACATTAGAATGATTAAGAACCAAAATTCTTTCATCAGGAAATACTTCACAGATGTCACTACCTTGCACTGGTTTGTCTTGTTTTTCCAATCTTGACAGATGGTCGGCCACTTGATTATCCACCCTTTTTCTATCAATGATTTCCAAATCAAACTCTTGCAAAAGCAAAACCCACCTTATTAACCTTGGCTTTGCATCTTTTTTAGAAATAAGATACTTGATGGCCGCGTGATCAGTATGAACGATTACTTTGGTTCCCATCAAGTATGATCTGAATTTTTCAAAAGCAAAGACCACAACTAATAATTCCTTTTCAGTAGTGGTGTAATTGATTTGAGCATCATTAAGAGTTTTGCTTGCATAGTAAATGGGATGAAAAATCTTTTCTCTCTTTTGACCCAACACTGCTCCAACTGCCCAATCACTAGCATCAGTCATCCTTTCAAAGGGTTTGGACCAATCAGGTGTTATTACCACAGGAGCAGTGACCAATGCTTCTTTTAAAATGTTGAAAGCTTTTCTACAATCTTCATTAAAATTGAAAACATGGTCATGCTGTAATAATAAACAAAGAGGTTTTGATATTTTTGAGAAATGTTTAATAAACCTCCTATAA
>NC_037531.1:212403-217651 GCF_001531365.2 Cynara cardunculus var. scolymus
TTTTTTCTATCTGATTTTAAATTTCTTGATTGTGGGAATCTATATTTGAGGGGGAGTATGTTTTCTTTTATCTGATCATATTTTAAGGGGGAGTGAAATTTTATCTGTTTTAAACTAACAGTTTATATTTTTCTTACAGGTATTTTAAGTATTATCTAATTTTTGAAAGATAATTGAGTTTTGAAATATAAGTGTTTGGCCGATTTAGTCTAATCCGGACAATGCTTGTCCGATTTATTGAAAATCCGGACAACACTTGAGCGATTTATTGTCCGATTTAGACATCCGGACAAAAGGCTATATGATAAACTCTTATCCGGATAAGATTAGACATATTTTGCAAGGGAATGAGCGGATTACTAAATCGATGAGTTCATTTGTCCGTATTCCTTAAATCGTTTGTTGCGTAATTTTTTCCAAGCCTTTAAATCGTTCAATTCTTGAGCGGTTTAATTCCTAACTTGAGCAATTTATCTTTCTTCATTGAGCGATTTATCCTTAAACCGGACAAGTCTTGACCGGTGTTCTTCTAAATCGTACATGCCTTGAGCGATTTATTGTCCGGATTAACACTTAGATAGTTTTCAATTCATAAATCGGACACCTCTTGACCGATTTATTCTAATCCGGATAAGCTTTGAGCGATTTAAGAATCTAAACGATTTTTGACTTTGACTATAAATAGTCGACTCATTTTTACTTTTTACTTTTTATCTCCATTTACTATTCATTGTCGTCTCCGCTCAACTCTCTGGTTTATCGCTTAAGATTGTTCTTTCTACTGTTCCATTACTCTGTTAATCAAGGTTATTTCATTTGATTATATTACATATTTCTTGATCGTATTGGATTAATATTGAACTTTCGGACTGATTGGACTTAATCTGTGTTCTATCTCATATCGAATCTTAAAATGCATTATAAAAGGATAAACATAAATAAAAACAATTTTATCTTTGTTTGGTTGTGTGTATTTTGATTCTTTAGTGTGTATTTTGATTTCTTTTGTGTGTATTTTGATTTCTTCTGTGTGTATTTTGATTTCTTTAGTGTGTATTTTGATTTCTTTAAGAGTGTATTTTGAATTTTTAGTGTGTTTGTCTGTTTTTTGTGTTGAACGGATATCTCACCGGACAAGGTGATCGGAGTTCACTCCGATCAACCTCAATCTGGTTGATGATTGTCCGATTTAGTTCATTTTCATTTTAAACTTAGTATTTTTTTGTGAATGTTGTCTTTGTTGTCCGGATTTCTAATTCGGTCACAAACCGTTTTCTTCTAAGTGTTGGTTTGATTTGTATGTTGTCCGGACTTCTAATCCGGTCAATTAGTTTTAATTCTTTTTTCTAAGTGGTTGTCTAAGTGATCAATTATTTACTTTGAATTTTTTTTGTTTAGTTTTGTGTTTTTATTTTTTTTCTTCTATGTCTCGTTTTATTTTTTTAAGTTTAATATTTTTTGTGTGTGTGTTGTATTTTTTTTTGAATAAAATGGTTTCTAATATTTTAGAATTTTTACAGGTTAATGGCGGAACGACGACATCAATCTGACGAGGAATCTCATGTTCCTTCCGTCAGATCTGATAATATTCCGATTCACCCGTCCAACCAACCTATTCCTTCATAAACCCTTTTCCCTTCAATAAAATATCTTGACATAAAGCCAAACAACCATACTTTCTCTTTTGTGATGCCAGCCGAATACCCAATTATACCAGAAATTCTGAAAGGCCACCCAATAGCTTATTTTTTATCTGCCAATACACCTGTTCCGATGGTGTATCTACAACAATTTTGGGGAACGCTTACTCTAGAAAAGGACGGAGATACTATCTATTTTCAAGGAGAAGTAGACGAATATGTTAGTCGTCTGACATTGAAAAGATTAAGAAAAATTCTTCGTCTGCCTGGTCTTGGATCTACTGGTTTCGAAGACTTCGTCTCTGATGAATAATTGTGCATAGATATGAAAAGATTAGGATACTCTGTTGAGTTAACTAATCCTACTCAGTTCAAAAGACGATTTCTACCTTCCATATGGCATCTGCAGTTCTCAATTTTAAATAGATGTCTGACATCGAAAACCGCGAGCATAGACACTTGCAGCAGTACGTTTCTAAAGTTCTTTCATGGAATTGTCTTTTCAAGAAACTATGACTATGCGTTAGTCATATGGAATGAACTGGTAAAGCTGGTTAATGCAAAACGATTTCCGTCTAAAGCAAGAACATTCGTGCCTTTTCAGAGATTTTTGCAATTGTTTATCAAGGCCATGATGAATGCAAATGAAGATATTCCAGCCAGRTCAAACGCTGAAAAAGGACCTACATTTGTCATGACCAGAATAAGTGTGACATTCTGTCATTTCGGAGTTTCAGGTTAGCATTTTATTATAGATCCTATATTTACAATTATAAATTTATTAGGATCTAGTCATGGTGGTTAGAGTACATCTGACTCAGTACCCAAAATTTAGCTTGGAAGATCCGCCTCAAAAGGCAAATGATAAAGTTAACCTGTGTTATGCCAAATATTTTAGAAACGTTTCAAATAAAAAAAAGTTGATATTATAAACTTTTAAAATTAAAATAAAAAAGTCCCATTTGAATGTCCACTTGATTTATCAAAAGATAGAGTTTTGGGTTTAATAATGTCATTCTATTTATGTTGGGTAAATATTTTAGTGGGCCTATTTTTTTCGAGAAAAATAGAAGTTTTATTTGGTTTGGGCCTTTAGAGGCCAGCCCATTTATTTCATTAAAATCTTTGTATAAATACCCCTTATCTTTTCAAAACTCTCATTTTCTTTATCGCCAACTTGAAACTGTTCATCTCTCTAAACTCTCTCTAAGATTAATCACTCTCCAGCCGGATCCACCTTCAAGCAAGTCTTTAGAAATTCTCTCTCTCAATCTTGAAGATCCTTCAAGAATATAAGAAAGAGGTACGATACTAGTTATTTTATTTTTGTAAAATATCATGAGACTGTATCTTCTTTCTTCCACATCTCGGCCATATAGTTGAATTTTTCTGGAGAACCAAAGAGGGGAGATTATTCATCGAAAACATGAAAATGTTTTCAAAGAGGATAATAATCTATGATCCATGTTCCTTGAACTCCAAAGTAGAAAGGGGAAACCCATTGCATTTAAGCATGTAAAGCTATGTTTTGAAGTGTTAAATCTTGCATGCATCTTTAATCTATCCTATCTTCTTCGAAAACTCATGGAGATTTAAATATATTTTGGTAGCTTGAAAATGGTGATTACCTTTGGAAAATGACGAGTTCGGCCCCAAATGACTGCCACTCGGTGAGCGTGCAATCTGTTTCGGGGGCTGTGTAAGTCAAGGTTGAAGAGTAATGATGAGGAATTTTAAAACCCACTCAAACTTCTTGGTATTTGGAAATAGTCGGCTGAACTCATTATTTTTAATGATGTGACAAGTTGGGCATAAAATAACTTTTGGAAGGTTCCTATTTTTTAGAGTTTTGAGGAACCCAAAAATATTTGGAACAAAATTTATAATGTGTCCAAAAATCAGCTTTTGAGTAAAAGATTTTGATTTCTTTTATTCTGGACTATTATTAGTTTATTAATAAAATATCAACTTTATTTCCTAAAATCCGATGACATTACATAGGGTGCAACTTGACTCTATTTTCGTCTAGAGCTCATAGGAGATCTGAATGTGGGATGTTGGTCTATTTAGGAAGACATGACAGACGTTGAGAGCTTCAGACTTCATTTCCTTGGATATTCATCATCAAACCAATGAGTTCTCGTGGCCCCACTTTTAATGCTTTGTTTATTGTTTTGGGGGAAAAGCATGAGATTAAGCAAACTATGCATGTCTTGTTTGAAACCATTGGACTAAGGAACTGCTTAGTCAAGCTTTGTTTGAATCCCTTGGACTAAGGAACTGCTTAGTCAAGTTTATTATGTCATGAAATATTGACTGTTACTGCACTTGAAATAAATGCTAAATTGATGTGCTTGGGAGTATATTGTCCAAATAAAGTCCTCGTCCGTAAACGCTACTTGTTAACTCGGGTACATCCCCGGGCCATGGTATTGTGGATAGCCGCTATTGTGTTGATAGTCCCACCCAGAAAGGGGTGAACATTACCTATGTTTTCTTGTCTAATCATGTGGAATTTGGACCACTGCTGAATTAGTACATCTACGAACTGTGAGACCTAAGTAAGTGTACGGGCTACTTTTGGTCGTTCGTAAAATAATGGGGCATGTTGGTCAGGTAAGGCTCAGTAGCGTCTCAAGTTTTTACATCGTGGAAGATTTACATTTATTAAGTGCAAAAGATTCGCATAAGTTTGCAAAAATTTGGTTTATGCATTAAAATGTTTTATGCATGTGAAAACCCGTGAGCTCACCAACTCTTTGTAGTTGACTCGTTTTATGTTCCATGCTTTTTAGGTAACCAGTAAGAAATGAAGTATTTTGGGAGCATACTTGTGGAAAACTGATTAAGTTCGCAATAGAAGCTTTTGTAAAAAAAGTATTTGTCAAAAATTTGGTTATGATGTTAAACTCATTTTATTTTGAAAAATTGAAAAGTGTTATTTATTAATTGTTGCTGTGACTCGCTTGCCTGTTACATCTCGTGTTTCTGATTTAGCGTGGTGTGACTGATTTGGTATCAAAGCTTCAGTTATAGAGAACGCTGGTTTTCCTTACAAACCATCGACTATAACAAAAATTCTTTTCAAAATGGTTTTCAAGTAACTTAGAATCATATGATTTTAAGCGGGTCACATTATTATATGTCGATTAAACAAAGCCTGATCACCTTGTTTAACTTACATATAATAAGAACTTAATCGGTTTTACTAGAGATATGCTCCCGCAAAGAAATTGTTATGAAAAACATGATTTTATGTGTTATACTCACTATAAATATCCATTGCCTTAGAAGGACCAGAGATGATGGGTAGAAAAACCTTTATTTAGTTAAGTGTCCATGTTGGATCAGAAGCTTTGGTTAGAAGGACCAGAGATGATGGGTAGAAAAACCCTTATTTTGATAAGTGTCCATGTTGGACCAGAAACTCTGGTTAGAAGGACCAGAGGCGATGAGATATAAATTCTATAAAATTTCGAAGTGTTTAAGTGGCATCAGAAGCTCTGKYTAGAAGGACCAGAGGCAATGGGATAGAAATCCCATAAAGCTATAAAGTGTGTATGTGGTACTAGAAGCTCTGGTTAGAAGGACCAGAGGCAAAGGAATAA
>NC_037531.1:217871-219768 GCF_001531365.2 Cynara cardunculus var. scolymus
TCATGGAACCAGAGGCTCTGGTAGTACAATCAGAGACTTTATATTTGAGAGTCTAGTTTGATTTCCACTCTTAGCCTTGTTTAGAAGCTTTGGCTATATCTCCAAGTATTTATAGATGGCGTATTTAGTAATTAAGGATATTAATGTCGCAGATCACTATGGCGTCATCCGATTCTAGTAAGTACTCAGTCGATGAATCCGGTTACGTGGTTGGCCACTCTAGAAGAAACTCAGACCATAATGAAGAGATAGACCCGTATGAGCAGGACACTGCGACCAGTGGAGCATTTGCTTCTCCACAAGCATCCTTCCTACCCCCATCGGAGCCAGCATCCGATGTTCCACCACGAACCTATCATGGCTCAAGGATCAGAGTCACGCCAAGGAAGAGCATTCCACTGCCGCAATGGGTGGCATTTTAGGACTCTGTTAGAGTCATAGGAAAGACATCCCGACCACAATTGGGGAGCAGGATAACACAAGTGGTGACCGGGGTACCTGCGTCCTGCACCCAGGGCATGAATCCGGCTGAAAGAGAATGGGTAAGGAGAATTGCATATGATACGCAAGTGCACCAGACCCGGCTGGGATACCACCACCACATCTTGAACAACCTGTCCGATGTGATGGAAGCACACCATCAACGCATGTTGAGGAACACAGACGCCGTCGCTGCAGCAAGGCGGGAAATAAGGAGGTTTTATAGGTGGATGGTAGTTAGTGGAATGGTTATGCTAATTTTGGGAATAGTGATAGGATGTATGTTATTCTAGAAGAAGGATTAGTGGTAGGATGCCCACTCTTTTGCGTAGAAACTCACTATCCTGTTTTGTGTGACTATGAACATCTTTGACTGCATAATGTCTTTTTGGGAAACGCTTATTTATGTCAAGTCATGGTATGCATAAGATTAACTTATTCTGATTGTGTAAATGCTTGAATAATATCCATGCAATGAACACTCTTGGCATCATTTAAACGCCTGAAAGCTACCACTCTTGTTATGCCATAAAAATGATGAATTCCCTTCTGACTTAGGCTTAGAAGATGCCGCCAAGGAGAGAAAATCCCGAGATTGTAGGACTTGTATCAAAACAACTTCTGGCAGCACTCCCCAACATAGTCAGTCAAGTGGCTACAGGCATGAATGCAAACCAAGCAAATAATCCAGAGCCGAGGACGGCTAGGGAATGCACTTATAAATCCTTTAGATCTTGCAACCCGAAAGAATTCAATGGAACTGAAGGAGCAGTAGGATTATTATCATGGCTCGAAAGCATGGAGTCTGTTCTTCACATTAGTAAATGTACTGAAGAAAATAAAGTAGAGTATGCGGCGTGTCTGTTGCAAGGGAGGGCCCTTACCTGGTGGAATACATTAGTGCAAACTAGAGGACGAGAAACGGTTAACCAGTTTTCTTGGGAAGAATTTAAGAAATTGCTGAAGGATGAATACTGCCCAAGGAGCGAACTCCAGAAGTTAGAAATGGAGTTATGGAATCATGAAATGAAAGGAGAAAATATAGCTGCTTATACAACTCGATTCCATGAGTTGGCGAATTTAGTACCTCATTTAGTGACACCGGAGGAAGTCCGCATCGAGAGGTATATTTGGGGATTGTCCCCAGAGATTAGAGGAAACATTACCTCAGCAAATCCAAAGACTCTTTAGGAGGCAATAAACATTGCCACTAAACTCACAAATAATGTGATACAGTCAGGAGAATTTGCCAAGGGAAAAAGAAAGATGGAGGAGCAGGGGAATCGAAGGTTTGTGGGAAAGTATGACAAGAATAGGAGAGTGATAGGAAATTTTGGGGCACAAACTCAGGCGGTAACTCAAGGAGGCGCGACTAAGTGTAATAGATGCAAATATCCACATCGGGGGAATTGCATCA
>NC_037531.1:221223-222497 GCF_001531365.2 Cynara cardunculus var. scolymus
AGCATGGAGGACCATGAGCAACATTTGAGGATAATATTGGAGCTATTCCGAAACCATAAATTGTATGCAAAATTTTCTAAATACGAGTTCTGAATTCGTGAAATACAATTTCTTGGTCATATAGTCAATGAGAAAGGGATTCAGGTAGATCTTGCCAAGATTGAGGCCATTAGGAAATGGGAAGCCCTAAGAACCCCTACGGAAATCCGTCAATTCCTTGGTTTGGCAGGCTATTAACAACGATTCATCGCGAACTTTTCGAAAATAGCACCACCACTCACAGCCTTAACCCAGAAGAACAAGAAATTTGTTTGGGGTGAGAAACAAGAAGAAGCATTTGCGACTCTTAAGCAGAGATTGTGCAATGCACCTATTTTATCCTTACCAGAGGGTTCGGAAAACTTTGTGGTCTATTGTGATGCATCGTATCAAGGCTTAGGATGCATGCTAATGCAAAAAGACAAGGTCATTGCGTATGCCTCAAGGCAACTTAAGGTGCATGAGAAGAATTATACTACATATGACCTCGAATTGGAGGCAGTAGTATTCGCACTTAAGATTTGGAGGCACTATCTATACGTCACCAAATGCATCATTTTCACCGATCATAAAAGCCTTCAACATATACTAGATCAAAAGATGCTGAACATGAGGCAACGGAGGTGGGTCGAACTCCTCAATGATTATGATTGCGAAATAAAGTATCACCCGGGGAAAGCTAATGTGGTAGTAGACGCCTTAAGACAGAAAGAAAGGGTGAAACCGTCAAGGGCACAAGCCATGGGAATGTTGGTTCAAACCAACCTAAAAACACAAATTCTTGAAGCACACGAAGAGGCGTTGAAATCGGAGAATCTGAAGAACGAAACCCTGCACCATTTAGAAAAGGAATTCGAAATTCAAGAAAATGGGGTGCGTTACTTCAGAAATAGAGTTTAGATACCAAGGAACGACACTCTCCGGTCAACAATCCTGGAGGAAGCACATCGCTCTAGATACTCTATTCACCTTGGATCCGATAAGATGTACAAAGGGATAAGAGACTATTACTGGTGGTCAAGAATGAAAAAGGACGTTGCCTTGTACGTAAGTCGATGTTTAACTTGTGCAAGGGTAAAAGCTGAACATCAGAAACCATCTGGTCTTCTTCAGCAACCAGAGATTCCCCAATGGAAGTGGGATCAGATATCCATGGATTTTGTTACAAAATTACCTAAGACTAGGGGAGGATATGACTCAATATGGGTCATAGTGGATCGACTTACGAAATCTGC
>NC_037531.1:225307-226566 GCF_001531365.2 Cynara cardunculus var. scolymus
CTCGGGTACATCCCCGGGCCGTGGTATTGTGGATAGCCGCTATTGTGTTGACAGTCCCACCCAGAAAGGGGTGCACATTACCTATGTTTTCTTGTCTAATCATGTGGAATTTGGACCACCGCTGAATTAGTACATCTACGAACTGTAGGACCTAAGTAAGTGTACGAGCTACTTTTGGTCGTTCGTAAAATAATGGGGCAAGTTGGTTAGGTAAGGTTCAGTAGCGTCTCAAGTTTTTACATCGTGGAAGATTTACATTTATTAAATGCAAAAGATTCGCATAAGTTTGTAAATATTTGGTTTATGCATTAAAATGTTTTATGCATGTGAAAACCCGTGAGCTAACCAACTCTTTGTAGTTGACTCGTTTTATGTTCCATGCTTTTCAGGTAACCAGTAAGAAATGAAGTATTTTGGGAGCATACTTGTGGAAAACTGATTAAGTTCGCAATGGAAGCTTTTGTAAAAGAAGTTTTTGTCAAAAATTTGGTTATGATGTTAAACTCAATTTATTTTGAAAAATTGAAAAGTGTTATTTATTAATTATTGCTGTGACTCGCTTGCTTGTTACATCTCGTGTTTCCGCTTTAGCGGGGGTGTGACAATAAGGCAGCACACAGAAGTTGAAAACTTGGATTCCATAATGGCTATTCCACCAGAACTTATCGCCTTAGCTGATTAGACTGCTCAGTGCGTAATAGATTATAGGCGAGTGATAAATCCAATAGCTCAACTAGAACCGGTTGAAATTGCCTACAGATCACCCCATGCCTCAGATGTGAGAGAGGTGTTAGAAATAGAAGAGTGTTCAGGAACAGGGGTTACCTGAACAGGGAAGTGAGTTGAGAGAAAAAGAACTTGAGAGGGGTGAACAGGCGGGGGGAGCGTCTGATCAGCAAAGTACTCCAACTGTCAGTACTTCCTCAACTTCCTCAAGTTCGGAAGCTACTGAATCTGATAATGAGGCAGATTCTGGTGATGATCAAGATGATGTTGATGGAGCAGATGATCGTGATCAATCTATTCCTGCTAAGAATATTCCTATTGGAACTATTGTTGATGACATTGATGACACATTTCCTGAATATTCAGCACAACAACCTTGTCCAAGTTTGCATTCTTTGTCATTCAACGTTGAAGAATGTGATGATTACGATCGTATACTTTAAGATCTACCTGATGAAGGAGGAGATGAGGGTGTTTTTGTTGAAAATGAAGAGAGGTTGAGAGAAAGGGAAGAAAAAGAATATGGAGAGGGT
>NC_037531.1:227746-243200 GCF_001531365.2 Cynara cardunculus var. scolymus
TGAGCAAGGTGCAAGGGTTGGTGAGGAGCCATCAACTCAAGACGTTATTACTGAAACCTCTGCCTCGGAATCTGTTCAGGAAAGAGTAATTGAGGCCATTGTAGTTGAAGATGAAGAAATAGAGACAAGTCCTATGATCGAGCCAATGGTTGAGAAGCCGACAGACTCCACAGTAGGAACAAGGATGTTATTGGACTTGTCTGCCAACGTAGGTTTCAACGATGTGTTCTCTACTACTCTGGGTGGACAGTAAGATTTTGGAGAAGACATTGACAACATTGACGAGTCGACTGGGATCTATTTTGATTTTGAAGCTGATATAGATGATGAAGATCCAATCTTTCTTATTCAAGAAGACCATCAGTCTGTTCCAGAATCTTCCACTGCAGTTTTACCTGATGTGTCGGACATTCCTGCTCAAAGAGAACAAGTTGATCCTACTGAAATCTTCACCATAGATTATGTGCCATTCCATATCAGAGCAAATTTTCATGGATATGATCGTGCAAGGATCCGAGAGCCATACCTAGAAGATGTCAACTTTGGAATCTTCATCCGTCATAGAAAAGTTCTGAGCGGTGACAAAGTTCTTGGTATTCATAAGTAGACAAAAGACTACCGCATTGAATACATACATCTTTTGAAAGCCAAGTGCCTACCAATAAGTGAAGTGCGTACAAGGCATCATATTGTAACGATTAAACAAATTGATGCTCAGAAGCTTTTAAGAATCTGGTATCCTGTATTTACAGTCACTAGGCAGGATGGTCAGATTTGGAGGTTTAGCGAAGCAGATTTTTCAAACTTATATTTGGATGATCTTGAATACATGTACTTTGAACTTAGAAACATGACGAACAGAAAGGAAGGAGAACCGATTGCTCTTGAGGCTATCAAGAGATTTATGCGTTGTCATGTGAAGCTGGCGATGGTCATTGATGTTCAAATGGGCCTTGAAGATAATCAACGGATCATCAATCTGAAAAGACCAAATCAAGAATTAGAAGACATTGATGCTTATCCTGTCTATATGATTCTTGAAAAGCTAGAGTTCGGGGTCATCTACTTTGCTCAACTTCAAGTAAAGAAATTCATGAGGTTTAATGAGCTGAATAAATATTCTGATGGTACGATAAGATTAGTGAGAAGGGCACTTGACTTGATAAGGGTGAACAATGACAGAGCTGCTGAATCAGAAAGGATAAGTTCCAAGGAAAGATATTTGTTGGTCAACGCGATAAATTTGCTCGAGGAGAAAATCCAATACAGGAACGCTCTAAGAAGACTAGAGAAAATTCTTGGACTTCGAAAGACGAAATTTACAAGAGTCCAAACTTGAATCCAAAGGGGGAGATTGTTGGGTTTAAGTAAGAGCTTTAAAGTTGTATTCAAGTTTCTCCTTAGTTTTCTTACCTTGTAATAGTGTAGCTTTTCTATTTTCCTTAGTATAAATAGTATTTTCATTGTAATTGTCATTACCAAGTGATTAGCAGATTGTAATCAAGATTTCAGCTGTACATTTCTCTCTCTCAATCAAATCAATCTTTGATGACATTCTCTCTCTACTATTCTATTCATCTTGATTCTTAAAGATCTTATCATGTTTGTATGAATTTTGGACTTAACAGGTTTTTTCGACGGCAATATCCGTCGGATAGTTGTTTTTCCTACGGATATTCGACGAATTTTGCCGTCGGAAAAACCACATTTTTTAGTAGTGATTAATCAAATGAGTGTAATTGAACTGTTAATGTAAATTGTGTCTAGATACGTTCAAATGAGTTTAATTGAACCACTAATGTAAATTGTGTCTAGATACGTATTTAGGCGTGAAAACAAGAAAACCGCTTCACTAGAAGATGACACGTGTCATCCAAGTTACTTATTTATTATAAGTGTGTGTGTTTATATATATATATATATATATATATATATCGTCTAGACATTTATTTTAAAAAAGATGATTTTATGGAGTTATAAAATGAATAATTGACTATACGAGGTGTTACTCGAGTTGTAAATTTATTATGACGCTTTTAACTTGAAATATGCAATTATTAACCTATCTATCATATAATAGATAAGTTAATAATCACGTTTATGATGTCGTTTTAAGATCTATAGCTAGATGATACACCTTATGTCGGAACTCACGGTTCCTATAATTTTAATTGACGTGAGGAGCGTTTTTAAGCATAGTTGACCAAGGTTAACCCAAGTCGACGTTGTTGATCGTAAGTTGACTTTTATGTTGGCCTTCGGGAGAAATTAATCATTTATGCACTATTCGTTATTATAAATTGTAGGTTACCAGTCAGCAACATTAATTAAGTAACCTACGTTATCAAGTTAGTTTTCATGAGATTTCACTGGGATGCATACCTAAGTACAAATTTATTTTTGCATGATATGAATTGTTGATGATGTGTACTAATGCATGATATTTCAATTACATACATGTTATGATACATTTTACATGTATGTTATTTTGTGAATGGTTGTATGCTATGTGTTTAATCAGTTTTCGAATAACTCTAGCATGATATTTCATATTAAAGTTTTATGATTCAAGGGTGGGCATTTGACCAGTAAGTCACGACCARTATAAAACACGACCCGAATAAGTGGGTGATCAATTAAGACTGACATATCAACCCAGGGCSTGTTTGTGACTAAATGACCCATACCTGACTAAACATTATATGAGATCTCTTATTTTCAATGTTTTATATTTTTTTAAAGCTGTGACTTTTATTATAAAGCATGCATATATGCCATATATATGTCAAGATATGATTTTATTCACGCAAACCACACTGAGCTTTATAAGCTGACTATAGTATGCATCTCAGGGCCAGGTAGTTCGAGGTTGGATAAGGGCAAAGGGCATGCTTAGAGAGTTGCTAATTATCATCTTATTTTTAGTCTTTTGTCTAACAGTGTTGTGTCGATCTTTTGTAACTTAACCTGGTATGAGGTGAGTTAGAACTTAAGTTAATTTCTGGTTGATCCAAAGACTTCCACTATAAACGGTTTAAAAAGTTTTATTTTAGCCGTCTTTTGGTGTATTTATTTAGGAATTCGTTTCATATTACATAACGTCCAAAAAAAATGAGGGCGTTACAAGTTGGTATCAGAGCTTTAGTTTAAGGTAACTAGGTTAAGATTTATTTAGCCTAAGCTTCAATTGAGAAGATTGTTAGAAGCATGTGTTTATTGTGTATTAGTATTGCTTATCATGCGATTAAGTTTGATCCTACGTTACTACATGTCATAGTGTTCCTTTTATGACTTGTAGGAGACATGGTTCACACAATTCACACTAGGGCTATCAGACACAAATACGGAACACGTAGGACACCTTACGGGCTAGGACCGAATAGAGGATCTATTGACAGTCACCGCTCTAGAGCCAGTCATGTTTTAGGCACCCGGTCCAGAAGCGATAGTCTGGCCCGCAGTAGTGAAGTGTCATCACGAGAGCCCATCAGGCGAAGGACCACACCTGCGTCTTTGGAAGACTACATGCCCCACACCCCTACACGTGAGGACATGATGGAGACTATAATGACCTTGAGGGGCGAGAACACAAAGCTAAAAGAGAGGTTGACCCGAACTTTAGATGGGAATATTAGACTGAAGGAATGGCTGAACAATCTTCAGCAGGCACATGTCGAACAAGGAGGAGCCTTAAACGAGCTAGTTGTAGAGAATGCAAATTTGTCGGAACAACGTCATGCACTGATTTGGGATAAAGTTGTACTTGAACAAGAATGAAGAATTGTTGCTCGCCCTGTAGGCGCTAGATTCAGAGACAGAGTTCACTTCTATAAAAAAATGACCATAGACTATGCTGGTGTAGTGAGGGGCTATTTCTTCGACTGGGTCTAATGCATCAAAAATGGCCCAAAGGCTAGTGTGTTGTGGCATCTCAGGCCATCCACATCTTTTGAGGAGTGGTTGAGGGACCCATATCTCTTTTACTACCCCGCATATCAGTTTTAGACATAGAATCCATTTGAAAGAGGGGAGAGAGAAAGATCTTTTGGGTATGTGATTAATTTGTGCGTGTCTAGATAGTTGATCGAATTTTCATCTGGTCCAGTGCTTCAATAGATTTTTTTGAGCATTTACATGATTTAGAGATGTGTTTAGGATTATGAAGTATCCCATCTTTTGTAAGTAAATGGGATTATGTAATGTCTCTCTTTCCATGATTGTTTAATGACACAAAATATATATAGCTTACTGAACATTATGAAATTTTTGACGTGAATTCCTTATTATGTACTTCGCTTATATATAGTGATTATATTATAAAAATAGTAGTGTGTTATGTTTGACTTTAAAACCATGTTAAAACGATAATACCCTATTATGTCAGTATGGTTTCTCGTGGATCAACAAGGAACGCCCTCAATGGGGGAGATACTAATGGCATGGCTCCACCAACAGTTCGAGGTCGGACACGAGCCCAAAGTCGAGGTCGAGGAAGTGTCTGAACCACTAGTTCTAGTACGACTCTATCCACGCAAGCTAATTTAGCTATTAGTAGGAGTCAAGGAGGCCTGGGAGGGGAAATCCCCTCACAAAGGAAATGATAGCTGAGCAAATGGCACRWGTCCTCCGGGATACATTGCCAAATATGCTTAAAGCAATGTTGGGTGACAGATTTAAAGACAATGAAGATGGAGAGGAGGAAAATGTTCGACATGAGAACACTCAAGCCACTAAAAAGGTGGAAATATCTGTTAAAGAGAAGGTGGAGTCACCCACTAACGTGAAAACTGAATTGACAATAAAGGAGAAAGAATGCAGTTTTAAAACATTCAAAGGCACCAGGCCGAAAGAATTTAAGGGAATAGAGGGCCTAGTTGGCCTGATGAACTGGGTAACCAAGATGCAGAGTAGCTTCAAAATTTGTAGATGCGGAAAAGATCAAAAAGTGACCTATGCTGATACAACCTTTGTGGACTATGCATTGCATTGGTGGGAGTCTGAGTGTGCAATAAGAGGTGATGAGGATATTGCTGCCATGAGTTGGGAGCAAATGAAAAAGATGATGATGGATAAGTACTACACATAATCGAAGGTAAACAAACTAGAATCATAATTTCTAAGATTAAAGCAAGGTTCGTTATCGGTTCAAGAATATGTTAACGATTTTCTTGAGAAAGCGAGGTTCGCTAGTTACGAGGTGGCTATGGATGAGAGAAAGATAGGTCGTTTCAAAGATGACTTAAGAATCAAAATCAAACGGTACGTAGACATGACTAAAGCGACCACATTTGTCTAAGCAGTGGAGATGGCGAAAGTGGTAGAGGAGAACAACGCTAAGGAGAATTTTGATAGAAGAGATGCAAAGAGAAGATGGGAAGGATTGAACAAGTTCAACAAGAAATCAAAATGGACTCCAACTCTGGTAAAAGCACGAAGCGAGGGATTCACTATTCCTCCACGTAACAAATGCAACAAGAGACATAAGGGAGAATGCATAGCAGAGAGCCTGACATGTTACAAGTATGACAAACTTGGGCATACCGCGCGGGAGTGCCCAAAAGGAAAAAACTTGTTATAAATGTGGGGCTACGAGACATTTACGACCTGACTGTCCAAAACATCGAAATGGTGCGACACCCCATGTAAAGACAGTGAATAATGGATTTGAGAAGAGATCAGAAAAGAGGAAGGAGCTACCTAAAGGACATGGTCGAGCTTAGAGCATGACTTTGGAGGAGGCCAAGGAAACACCCGACGTCGTAACTAGTATGTTCCCTATCAACAATATGTATGCACATGTATTATTTGATTCGGGTGCAAATGGTAGTTTTGTGTCTACTACCTTCTGCCACTATMTGAATAGGAGTGCCTGTAGGCTACACAAAACCTACACAGTAGAAACAGCAGACGGTAGTCAGTGTAAGGTAGACGAAGTATTTGATGAATGCACAATTGTTATAGATGGTAAGGATTTCCCTGTTAGGCTTATGCCAATGTGTTTAGGGGGTTTTGACATGGTCTTGGGGATGGATTGGCTGTCCGACAATCATGCGTAAATAGTATGCAATAAAAAGATGATCAAGATTCAGACTCCGAAGGGAGAAACAATTCATGTTTACGGTGATCGACAGAAGTGCTGCGTAGGGTTAATCAATACAGTTAAGGCGAATAAGTGTATGCGGAAGGGATGTGTGGCTTACTTGGCATACACCATCGACGCCAAGCTCGAAAAGAAGGCAACACATGATGTTCAGAATGAATTGCCGGGAATACCACCGGAACGTCAAGTAGAGTTCCGAATCGATTTGGTACTAGGTGCGACACCAATCGCAAGGGCACCTTATCGTTTAGCCCCAAGAGAAATGCAAGAGCTGATGAAGCAATTACAAGAACTCTTAGATAAAGGGTTTATCAGGCCAAGCTCATCGCCATGGGGAGCACCAATTTTATTCATCAAAAAGAAAGACGACACGAGGAGGATGTGCATCGATTATCGGGAGTTGAACAAAATCATGATAAATAATAAATATCCATTGCCAAGGATCGATGGCCTCTTCGATCAGTTGCAAGGAGACATCTATTTCTCGAAAATCGATTTAAGATCGGGTTACCATCAGTTGAAGGTTCGAGAAGAGGATGTGTCGAAGACCGCTTTTAGGACTCGTTACGGACATTACGAATTTGTAGTAATGTCGTTTGGGTTAACAAATGCACCTGCGGCATTCATGGACTTAATGAATCGAGTTTGTGGACCGTATTTGGACCAATTTGTCATAGTCTATATAGATGACATTTTGATCTATTCGAAAAGTAAGAAGGAGCATGAGCAACACTTAAGGATGATTCTTGAATTACTAGCAAAAGAGCAATTGTACGCCAAGTTCTCAAAATGTGAGTTTTGGTTGCATGAGGTACAATTCCTTGGTCACATAGTCAACACGAAAGGGATCAAGGTGGATCCGGCTAAGATTGATGCAGTTATGAACTGGGAATCACCAAAGTCAGTATCAGAGATCCGAAGTTTTCTAGGCCTAGCGGGGTATTACCGAAGATTCATCCAAGATTTCTCTAAGATAGCAACGCCTTTGACAACACTGACAAAGAAATCGGTTAAGTTTGATTGGGGAATGAAACAAGAAGAAGCATTTCAGACACCTAATGAGAGACTAAGCATTGCATCGGTTTTATCACTACCGGAAGGAATAGAAGAATTTGTCGTTTATAGCGATGCATCAAAAATTGGTTTGGGTTGTGTATTAATGCTGCAAGGCAAGGTCGTTGCATATGCATCACGTCAATTGAAAGAACATGAGAGGAAATACCCAACTCATGACATGGAATTAGCAGCTGTAGTCTTCGTGCTAAAAATCTGGAGACACTATTTGCACGGTACGAAGTGCATGATCTATACTGATCATTAGAGCCTTAAGTACTTGTTTGACCAAAAGGAGCTAAATATGAGACAAAGGAGATGGATGGAACTACTTAAGGATTATGATTTTGAGATTCACTACCATCCAGGTAAGACAAATGTAGTTGTTGATGCACTTAGTAGGAAGGAGAGAACCGGACCAATCAGGGTTCGAGCCATGTGGATGAGTGTTAAAGTGGAGCTGCTAGACCGAATACGGGATGTCCAAAAAGCTTTACTCAAAACGAATATTAAAAAGGAGAGAATGATTAGACAAATTAAGACTTTGACAGCCGGACCAGATGAAATATATAGACATGGGAATCGGGATTGGATTCCTAGTTTGGGGGACTTAAGAATTGTAGTGATGGATCAAGCACATAAGTTCAAATACACTATGCATCCAGGTAGTAATAAGATGTACAATAACATAAAAGAAAGCTATTGGTGGCCTGGTATGAAAAGGGCAGTAGTTATCTATGTGGGGAAATGTTTGACGTGCTTGAAAGTGAAGACAGAGCATTAAAAGCCGTCTGGAATGTTGCAACAAATGGAGATCCTAGTATGGAAGTGGGATATGATAAGGATGGATTTTGTCACCAAACTTCCAAGGACGGTAAAGGGACACGACGCCATATGGGTAATTGTGGATCGACTAATGAAATTTGCTCACTTCTTACCGATCAATGACAAGTATACATTAGAAATATTGGCCCGACTTTACGTCAATGAGATCGTGTCGAGACATGGTGTGCCGATATCCATTGTCTCAAATAGAGATGCTAGGTTTACTTTGAGGTTTCGGTCAAGTTTTCAACAAGAAATGGGAACATGGTTGAACATGAGTACTGCATATCATCCTCAAACTGATGGCCAAAGTGAGAGAATGATACAAACGCTAGAGGATATGTTGAGAGCTTGTGTGATTAACTTTGGAGGTAGTTGGGACAACCACCTCCCTTTGATAGAATTTGCTTATAACAATAGTTACCACTCGAGCATCAAGGCGACACCATTCAAAGCGTTGTATGGCCACAAGTGTAGAACCCCAATTTGTTGGGCAGACGTTGGAGAAAGACAACTAGCTAGACCCGAGTTAGTCCAACAGACATCTGATAAAATAGTACAGATCAGGGAGAGGTTAAAGGTTGCGTAAGATAGACAAAAGAGTTATGCGAATAGAAGACGTCGACCTTTGGAATTTCAAGTAGGTGATAAGGTCTTGTTGAAAAATATCGCCATGGAAAGGGGTCGTAAGATTTGGGAAGAAAGGTAAGTTAAGTCCAAGGTATATCAGACCATTTGAGATAACTGCAAGAGTAGGAGCAGTTGCTTATCGGTTGAAATTACCAAAAGAGTTAGGTGGTATTCACGATACCTTTCATGTGTCGAACATGAAGAAATGTTTAGCTGTCGAATCAACTGTTGTGGATTTGGAAGACATCGAGGTTAACGACAAACTCGCTTATGTAGAAGAGCCAGTTGATATATTGGATAAAAAAACGAAAAGACTAAGAAACAAAAGTATATCACTTGTATTAATTAAGTGGAAATTCCATAAAGGCACAGAAATGATGTGGGAACTGGAAGAAGATATGAAAGCTAAATAAATATCCTCAATTATTTTAACGAGTATTAATTCCGAGGACGAAATTTCTTGAAGGAGGGAAGAGTTGTAAAACCCAAAAATTTCGAGGAATAAATAATTTATCTTCATTATTATTCTTTTTAATTTTTGAATTAAAACACACACACACACACATACTTATACATACATACATACATATATATACATACATACATATATATATATATATATATATGTTAAATGAATAAAAAAATTAAAAGAAGTTTAAAAATCGGACTAAAGGTGAAAGAAAAAGTCAAGACATGGGTGAAAATTGTAAATTCGTGATAGTTAAAGGGGTGTGTCAGGTGTTAACAGGTCCAAACCAGAAGGACCTGTTTTGTAAATATGCCATTTTTCTGATTTTTGAAAGTGATGGAACGATGCCGACTTTGAGGCTTCTTATTGGCTCGTTTTTTAGTCCTCTATAGAACCCTAGTAGCCTTACGTTCCAGATTTCGTGTTTTATGGTTCAATTTTGGAGTTTAAAGTTTCATTCGGTTTAGTTTAAAACTAAAAATTTAAATAAGAAAATGGAACTCATTTCTTGACAAAAAATTGTGTTCTTGACGTCAAAATGTTGGTAAAAGTATTACCAAGGTTTAAGTACAAAAAGAACGAAGAAAAAAGATCAAAAATTGTGTTCAAGGAGTGAGAAACACGCAGCCATGGCTGCTGTGTTTCTGTTTTGCGACCGGGTCGGGTCGGGCCCAAATCCGGCCCATTAAAAATAAATATGGATTATCTGCTTAGAGAGGGGGTCAAACCTGTGACCTCTTGTTAGTAAAGACGAGCCTTAACCACTCCGATAAGAGATCATTTCCTGTTATATAAGATTAGAAATTTCTTATATTTAGTATTTAACTGACTTTCCTTAATAAATTTATATTATAACCCCAATATTTAAGAAACTAAACTTAACTTGTAAAAAACTTTCTTCATTCCAGAAAGTTTCTTGAAAATATTTAGATGTGTAGATTTCAACTTTATTTTATTTTTCTGATTTTATAAAATTACCAAAGTGCCTCTAAAATTAAAGAGTGTGTATTTTGAGTATTACGTGACCATTTTGCTTTATAAGAATACCGTCAAGGTTGAAATTTACTACTTTAACTATGTAATTATTTGGGGATAATTAGAATGAATCATTTAAATAATTAGATGATTTTTTATGAGATTAAAGCGTAGCTCTTGAGTTATAGATATATATATATATATATATCTATATATATATATATATATCTATAACCCTAATAAATAAGTAACTATTGGGACACGTGTCCCTTTCCTGTGCGCCGGTTACTGTGTTTTCCCGCCTAAACATGAATGTGGACACAATTTCCGCTTTCAATACAAACATACTTGTGTATGTGACACGTGTCAAGGTTCACGGTTACTGTACGTGCTCCTGTTTAAACTGCCAGTACAGAGTAATATGCGGTAGATATTGCGACATTCTGATCTTCAAGGCCAACCGACCATCATAGCATCTATCAACGAGTTTGCAATGAGAGTTGCTGCTCAATAGGTGCCGGTTATCATTTGCACCAAATTTAATCCGATTGAATGAAGGATCTCTGTTAGTGTAACATTATTTTGCGATTTATCATGCAGTCTGCTGAATCGGAATCACTACACCTTCATTCATCATATTTCAGTTCCGAAGAGAAGTCTAAGGTATTCTTAATGCCACCTTCAATGTATTTCGTAAATATAAATGGATGCAACTAATTCTTCTTATTCCAGGACTGATCATTGTCTTATTTGAAGAGCACCGTAGACAGTTCGTAATTACAAGAGAAGTTGTATAAGAGAAGTCTTGGATAAAGAATAGATAGGAAGAAAAAGGATCGGCTCCAAAAACGTCTAAATCCCTGAAGTTCAGAAGTAAATTTCGTGGTTCTGATGTACAACTACATTGTGTTTCGTATTTGGGATTGTTTTTGTGATTGGATTTTGTTTCGTACAACAATCTGTTAATTGGTCAATGTAATTTGCTACACGGTTTAATTATTTTTTATTTTTTATTTAATATTAAACTTGTTTGGATGAGTACATAATTTTGCTGTTGTTGATGTTCTTATGTAAGAACCTTGCACTACGTTGAGCCTCTCCTTGCCTCATACAGAGTGTAATGACATGAAAAGGTGCATGAGAGACGTCTTGGAAAAGGAATAGACAGGAAGAAAAAGGATTGGGTATAGTAACGTTGAGATGGACAAGAGATACACAGAGGCTTTGCACTTAAGTGTTGAGAAAGAGCTCTCTCTCTTGATGTCCTGTGTTGAGGCCCCGTTTCAGAAGTAATATTCGTGGTTCTGATGTACAACTACAATGTGTTTCGTATTTGAGATTGTTTTGTTGATTGGATTTTGTTTCGTACAACGATGTGTTAATTGGTGAATGATTATGCTACACGGTTTCATTATTAATTGTTTTTATGTAATATCAAATTTGTTTGTATGAGTACATAATTTTGCTGTTGTTGATGTTCTTATGTATGAACATTGCACTATGTTGAGCCTCTCCTTGTCCTTCCTTGCCTCATAATATAAAGTTAATTAATCACAAAAGAAGTTGCATCAGAGCTCTCTTGGAAAAGGAATAGACAGGAAGAAAAAAGATTGGGTACAGAAACGTTAAAAATCACAAGAGATACACCTGCTTCTGCACTTAAGTGTTGAGAAAGAGCCCTCTCTCTCTTGATGTCCTACGTTGAGGCTCCGCTTCTTCATACAGACGTTAACAGAGGTTCTGCACCTGCCACTCCTTCACCTTAACCCTGCATCCGTTTTTTGTACAGAGATACACAGAGACTCTGCATTTAAGTGTTGAGCAAGACCTCTGTCGCGTCATATCGTACGTTGAGGTCCGCCTCTTACTCCGAAGTTAGGATTCATACTTTTAACTCTGGACAATTTCTACTCTCTTGTGTCTGTGAAACGTGATTCCGTTCTCCATACAGTCCGTAACAGAGGCTCTCCACGTGCTACGCGGTCAATCGGAGCCAGGGTCCGTGCTTCATACAGAGAGCTACACAGAGTCTATGCACTTCATACAGACCTTAACAGAGGTTCTGCACTTGCCACCCCGTCACTCTAACCCTGCATCCATTCTTCATACAGAGCTACACAGTTGCTCTGCACTTAAGTGTTGATAAAGATCTCTGTCTCGTCATGTCGTATGTTGAGGTTCTGCCTCTTACTCTGAAGGCGGTCCTCAGACTTTTAACTCTGGACTGTCTCCGTCCTAAACTCTGGTAGATTATTTTAAAATATATTATTTTAAAAAGAAGTCATATAGTGGTTTACAAAGGCTCTGCATGTATGATGCGACACTGCATACTGGCTCTACATTGTTCGTCTTCATTAGAAGTTTTTCTGAACATTGTGTACCTCATGCAGACTTATGCAGACAATATGCATCTGACTCTGCACCCGCTATTCAGACGTGGCACTCTGAACAATATGTTTCGTAACTCTAAGGATGTACTTCAGACTTGTTATCCTCAGTCAGAATTATGCAGACTTTTTGGTATGGACATCGTTCGTCTTTAAATCTGGAACTTCCCGTCAAACTTTCGTGAACCAACTCTGTTTGTATTCATAATTTTTTATAATAAAAGCTTTCACTTACAGACGGTCACCGGCTGTATCTCTAATTTTTCAAGTAAAGGAGGCGGGATGCAAAGCATGCCAAGCCACGTGTCTTCCCCCCATTTGTTTTTGCCTAACCGTTTCGGCTCTTATTTTGCAGCTGGCATGCCACGTGTCATATGGGCACAGGTGGTGCGTGAACCGGTCCGTTTATCTGACGTTTGGTGGGTGCATTACACTCGAGTACTCTATTTTATTTTGTATTTAAACAAACCCATTTCCCCTAATTTTTCTTTTATGCTTTCAAAATATTCAAGAACTCGTCGTCTTCAAGCTATCAAAAACCGCCATTGATATTTCTGCAAGATCTTAAATCAGTTCCTACAACCGCAATCCTAGGTACAATCATTCATCTTCGATCATGAAGTAAGTACTCAAACCATCCTTCCAGCCCAGATTAAAGAAACAACACTCGGTTCTTTTCAAAACCGTAACACTTCAAAAGCTTTTATTTTCAAAACCTGCAACAATGTCTTCTTCAGACTCAGGGAACCCTCAAACCCACACCACTACTCTCAAAACTATTGAGGAATCCAGCCAAAATTTGGTTCCTCTTCCACTGAAACCCAACAACCATGCCCTTCAACTCTCACTAGACAACTTTGACAAAAAATTCCATCCTATTATCGATATCCTCCAACACCATTTCTTGAACCCTGCCTTGACGAACACCGATGATCTTATCCCTGAAAGATTCATCCAAGAATTCTGGCAGAGTTGCTATGATTCCCAACGAGGTATTGTTGATGATTTTTTGGTGCCATCTACAAATGAATTCATCACTGTCCGCATTTCAAGGTCCCTGTTTTCACGAGTTTTGCAGATCCCTACGAAGACGGATTTAGGGCTGAATGAATATGCCCCTCTCCCATATGTGGATGAGATTGTTTCGTTCTTGAAGTTCTTGGGATACAACAAATCCATCCAGTATCCTTCTCAATACCGCCGACAGTACCTACCCCCAATGTGGAACACCTTGTTCACATTGGTGAATCGATCGTTGACTGGGAAGATTGGTAGCTTGGATATGTGCTCCACCAATATCCTACAGATCATTTATGGCATCTTTTTTGACTTATCATTCGACTACTCCTTCCTCCTCTACAAAGAGTTCAAGGCAGCTGTCGTGAAGAAGTGCCAAGAGGTGGCTAAAGGGAAGGAACTGCCATCCCTCTTGTTTCCTCGCTTTCTGGGTCTTCTTCTAAGACCTATTATTGATGACAACAACATTGACGTGGGACATCTGCTTGTGCACAAGGTGAATGTGCTCACTCAATACAAACCTACGGTTAACAAAGAAGGCTATGTTACAGAACGGCCAATTCCGAAGAGGCTCTTATGTTACATGAAGACGAGGGATGTGAGGAGACTATACATAAGTGTAAGCAAGGCAGAATAACCTGTGCCGCGAACCCCAGCACGCATACGTACGAACCAAGAGGATGAGGGAAGGGAGGACACTCAAAGGGCTCAGGCAGAAGAGGAGGGGGTGAGATTGGAAAAAGAAAGAGAGAAGAAGAGAAAGAGACTAAAGGCAAATAAAAAGAGAGTAAAGAGAGAGAAAATGAGGAAGGAAGAGGAGGATAGAGCTGAACGAGCCAGACTTGAAGAAATTGCTCGTTTGAAAGCAAAGGAGGAGAGAGTCGAGAGAGCAAGGCAAGCAAAGATTGCTCATCTTAAGGAAGAAAAGAGAATCAGAGCAGAGGAATAAGCCAATCAAGGCTTGGAGCACTTCTCTAGCTCTGACGAAGAAGAAAACCAGGAACATTTTGATGATGTTGCTAGGTCCAATACATCAAGTGACGAGAGTGAGGAGAGTGAAGACGCAAAAGAAGAAGGAGAAGAGGGAGGAGGTACAACAACTGCTCTGCCTAAGGGTAAGCCAGAGAAGCCTAGGGTAAATAAGCACATCCGTTTCGACATCCCAACTTCTAGTGCAAACGAATCATCTGACGCCGGTGGTCGAAAGTCATTAAAATAGAGGTGCACACCTCGAACCCAAACCAACCAGAGGTCGCATCTGCCTCTGGTTATCATAGCCAAAGGGAAGCCACATCACAGGGAACACCCTCTCAAAAGGGTGCAACCTTTGAATGTATAAGTGATATGTCTCCCTGTAATATTCGGGTTTGATATTTGAATTTAAATTTTTTTGGATTATATATATATATAAATATTATATATATATATATATATTTTTTATATATAATATCTGTAATATATTAAGTTGTGTTGTGTGTGTAAGGAGTTAGCCGACTTTTGAAGTCGTCATACACTTACTATAAATAGTAAGTGTATGTAGAAAGGAAAGGGATTTTTCAAAAAGAAATATATCTGATTCTGGAGAAAAAGTTTTTGTGAGAGTGCAGCCTGATTCAAATCCATTCAACATCTTTTGCTAAGGTGAGTGTATTAAAAGCTTTGAGTATAGTTGTTTGCATACAATTCAGTAGTTATTAGAACTGGTTATTTATGGTTTATAGTTCATATCGTGCGGATATTTCCTTAAACCGTCCATGTGATGACCGGATTGATATCCGGACAGTTTCATCCGGTTTATTTTAAACCGCTCAAGTATTGTCCGGAGTCTTCCCTAAACCGGACAAGAGGTGACCGGATCTAGTCTAAACCGGTCAAGGGTTGGGCGGTGTATTGACCGGATTATTTTAAACCGGTCAAAGGTTGGGCAATGTATTGTCCAGACTCTTAACCGGATAGAAATTGGAATGTTTCTAAGTGTTAAACCGGTTAAGCTTTGGG
>NC_037531.1:243460-245172 GCF_001531365.2 Cynara cardunculus var. scolymus
TACACTCACTAGACCTTTTTGGTCTAACGCTCAGTTGTTGGACTAACCTGTTTTCCAGGTCATCATACCTCGCAGGATAAAGGAAAGGGGAAAGTTTAGAATAAATGACGTTTAGTTATTCAAAATGTATTATAAGAAAGTATTTTGTTAGTCTGTATTTTGTAAACGATGTTATATTTTGTGTTATGAGTATGATGATGTGGATTATCTGTACATAGAATATGTGGGTTGTTACAATTGGTATCAGAGCCTTAGTTTAAGGGATCTGGGTATTTGCRAAATACTTAGACTTAAACTAGAGGTGTGGAAAGTTATGATAATAGGTTTCACTGGGTCTATGAAYATGGGAATATGTTATAGCTGAACCTATTATGAGAAAGATAGATTATATATGACTGATATAATCTGAGTTATGAATAGACACGAGGATAAATGTGTTATTATGTTGTGATTATGAGAATAATCATGTGTGTTTAAATGTGACAGAAAAGGTTCCATACTGAGAAATGGCAGATAATCCTAATCAATCGGAAAGGGCCTCTACTGGTTATGGAAGAGGTCGGGGAARAAGAAACGTAATACAAGGAGAGGACCTGGAAAATGTGATGACGATAGAAACGTGAAGTCGTAGCAGGGGTCGAGGAAGAGGTAGAGGTACTAGACAAGAAACTCGTGGGGAACAGGAATTATCGGCCCAAGAAAGTTCGATGTCTGGCCGTGGTCGAGGAAGAGTAAGGGGTGGACATAATGTTTCTGACCCCGAATATATTACCCAGGAAATGTTGGCAGCAGAGTTGGGAAAGTTTCAAGAAAGTCTGGTAAATTTGTTGGGACGTACAACCCAAAATAATCCAGAAGTGGTAAGAAATCCCAGTTATCAGGAGGAAGCCGGAGCTAGTACACCGGTGACCGGTACATCTGTACCCCTTACTTCGTCCTCAGCACAAAAGGGAGGAGATATCAAGATGTTCCTTGCTTGTAAACCTCCCAAGTTTTCTGGTGAGCGTGATCCTGTTAAAGCTATGTGTTGGCTTAAGGAGATAGAGTTAAGTCTGCAAATCAGTAAAAGTGCAGTAGAGGACAAAGTCATGTTTGCTGTATCTCGTTTGAGATCAAGTGCCTTGTACTGGTGGGAAGTCCTGTCCAGTTCAAATCCAAACATTTTGAAGACCATGTTGTGGGAAGAATTTATGGTTAAGTTTAAAATGCAGTATTGTCCTGAAGCTGCAGTACGAAAGTTGGAAGATGATTTCCTTCGTCTCGAACAAGGAAACATGTCAGTCCGTCAGTATACAGAAGTTTTCATGGAACAATCTAGGTTTGCCGAAGCCTATATAATATCTGAAAACAGCAGGGTGAGAAAGTATATCTGGGGATTGGAGTCGAATCTTCGGAAATATGTGATATCCAGGAATCTGATAACATTTCAAGCGGCAGTTGATGCAGCTGAAATTCTAGAACAAGACATTAATCGACAATCACAAGAAAAGGTTGGGGAGAAAAGAAAGGGGGAAGTTTCAGTAACTGATTTCCGTAGACCGAGGTTTATGGAAAATTTGAATCRACCAGTCTCAAGGTTTGCTGATAGGGCGTGTACCCGWTGTCATAAGATACATCAGGGAAATTGCAATACAGAATCTCGAGTATGCTTTAAATGTCAGGAACCAGGACATATAGCTCGAGACTATCGGGTGACGTGGAGGTGTTTTACT
>NC_037531.1:247612-256464 GCF_001531365.2 Cynara cardunculus var. scolymus
GGTTTGGAAGTGGGATCACATCACTACGGATTTCATAACCAAATTACCGAGAACATCGAAAGGGTATGATGCTATATGGGTGATAGTAGATCAGTTATCTAAATCTGCACACTTTTTACCTATGAAAGAATCATATTCGATGGAGAGATTAGCGAAATTATACATTGATGAGGTAGTGACACGACATGGTGTTCCTCTATCAATTGTTTCTGATAGAGATAGTCGGTTCACTTCTATGTTTTGGAAGAGCTTTCAAAGAGAAATGGGTTCGTAAATTAAGCTAAGTACAACTTATCACCCTCAGACTGATGGACAAAGTGAACGAACTATCCAAACTTTAGAAGATATGTTGAGAGCATGTGTTATTGATTTTGGAGGATCATGGGATAGTCATTTGGCTTTGGTAGAATTTGCGTACAACAATAGCTACCATTCAAGTATTCAGGCAGCACCTTTCGAGGTACTGTACGGACGCAAATGTCGAACTCCTTTGTGCTGGAATGAAATAGGTGAAAAACAGTTAGCTGGGCCTGAGTTAGTTCAGCAAACTGCCGATAAAATTGGAGTAGTACGAGAACGAATGAAAGTGGCACAGGATAGACAAAGAAGTTATGCAGATAAACATCGGAAGCCGATTGAGTTTCAAGTGGGTGATAGAGTAATGTTGAAAGTATAACCTTGGAAAGGAATAGTACGTTTTGGAAAGAGAGGGAAGTTAAGTCCAAGATATGTTTGGACCATTCTCTATTATTGGAAGAGTTGGGGAAGTGGCCTACAAATTAGAACTTCCTTTGGAATTAAGTGGAATTCATGACACGTTCCATGTGTCAAATTTGAGGAARTGTTTAATAAGTCCAGATGTGGCAGTACCATTACCTGAGATTAAGGTAGATGAGAGATTATGCTTTGAAGAAACTCCTGAACAGATTACTGACTACAAAGTAAAGAAGTTACGAAACAAAGAAATTGGGTTAGTAAAGGTTCAGTGGCGTTATCATAAAAGACCAGATGCCACCTGGGAATCAGAATCGGAAATGCAGATGAAATATCTTTATCTGTTTACTTAATGGAATTCCGGGACGGAATTCTTTTAAGGAGGGAATACTGTAATATTCGGGTTTGAGATTTGAATTTAAAATTTTTTGGATTATATATATATAAATATTATATATATATATATATATATTTATATATAATATTTATAATATATTAAGTTGTGTTGTGTGTGTAAGGAGTTAGCCGACTTTTGAAGTCGACATACACTTACTATAAATAGTAAGTGTATGAAGAAAAGAAAGGGATTTTTCAAAAAGAAATATATCTGATTCTGGAGAAAAAGTCTTTGTGAGAGTGCAGCCTGATTCAAATCCATTCAACATCTTTTGCTAAGGTGAGTGTATTAAAAGCTTTGAGTATAGTTGTTTGCATACAATTCAGTAGTTATTAGAACTGGTTATTTATGGTTTATAGTTCATATCGTGAGGATATTTCCTTAAACCGTCCATGTGATGACCGGATTGATATCCGGACAGTTTCATCCGGTTTATTTTAAACCGCTCAAGTATTGTCCGGAGTCTTTCCTAAACCGGACAAGAGGTGACCGGATCTAGTCTAAACCGGTCAAGGGTTGGACGGTGTATTGACCAGATTATTTTAAACCGGTCAAAGGTTGGGCAATGTATTGTCCAGACTCTTAACCGGATAGAAATTGGAATGTTTCTAAGTGTTAAACCGGTTAAGCTTTGGGCGGTGTATTGTCCGGATTTGTTATCCGGACAAATATGTTAGAAATAATTTTAAGTGTTGACTGGAGAAGGTTGACCGAACTTCAAATCCGGTTAATATGTTGAAATATTTTTGAAGTGTTTTTGAGATGTAATGGCGGTGTAACCGCGAGAGAGATGTAATGGCGGTGTAACCGCGAGAGAGATATAATGGTGGTGTAACCGCGAGAGAGAGATGTAATGGCGGTGTAACCGCGAGAGAGAGAAGTAATGGCGGTGTAACCGCGAGAGAGAGATGTAATGGCGGTGTAACCGCGACAGAGATGTAATGGTGGTGTAATCGCGAGAGAGAGAGAGATGTAATGATGGTGTAACCGCGAGAGACATAAATAAGTTTATGTGTCAGAACAGGTTTGATTCTGAACTGATTGTTTGGAAAGTATATTGTTCGTTTGAGAATTAAACACTCACTAGATCTTTTTGGTCTAATGCTCAGTTGTTGGACTAACCTGTTTTGCAGGTCATCATACCTCGCAGGATAAAGGAAAGGGGAAAGTTTAGAATAAATGACGTTTAGTTATTCAAAATGTATTATAAGAAAGTATTTTGTTAGTCTGTATTTTGTAAACGATGTTATATTTTGTGTTATGAGTATGATGATGTGGATTATCTGTACATAAAATATGTGGGTTGTTACACTCCCCATATCACGACACTTTCCCGTACAGAGGAATTAGTTTTCTCTGCACGTGTAGACTCCCCACCTTGTTCAGAGCAAGGACTAGGGAAACATGACTTGGAGACTCTCGACCAGTCTCTAAGTCCACTCATGGAGAGTCCTCTGGCCGGCTCTGAACCCGCCTTGGATACTCTCTCTGACAGAACAGCGGTAGTGAATTCTCCTCAAGGAGAACCACAAGGATCCGCTGGAAGTCCTTCTCCGACCAACATCAACCAAGTCGTGAATGAAGGCGTCCCTGGAATGGGGACTCAATCTGGCCCATGTGTTGAGCCAGAGGTTACACAACCAGCGTATGTCACAAGGGAAGAGTTCCATTCTCTTTTCACCTATGTGCGGTGCTCCTTGGAAGAGCTAAAACTCATCATGGCCTATGCAGAGCCGTCCCCTTCTGCATCTGCTCTAGATGAGATACGAGCATCCTTGGCAGTATTTAGAGTTGAGTCTTTGACAAATGCTTCTTGTCTCGATACTTTGACAGAATTGACGACACAAAATGAAGAGGCCTTGCGAGAGGTCATAGCTTTCATGCAGAGGGGTGAGATGTCCACTTCTCATGACGCCAAGGAGATCATCCCTCTGAACGTACCTGTGGACTATGTCACTCAGAGCGTAATGAATGCTCTGGGTGACAGACTTCTACAGAAGGTGGCGAACTTCACATCCGATTTCAACAACAAAGCCACAGAAGCAGCGACAACCATCACACTCGCTTTGGTCAAGTTCAACTATTGATCGGACGTCGAGATTCGACGGGTTGGTGATGCAACCAGAACAAGCAAAGGCGCTCAGAAAGGAAAAGATGCCCATAGCATCCCAGGCAGAGCCAGCTGGGCCACAAAAGAATACAGAAATGGTAGATCTTCTAAATGTCTATGCATCATCTGATTCAGACCTGGCTCTGTCTTCATCAATGGAATAAGCCATGGACACAAGTGCTCCAATAAGAGGACAAGAAGAAAGGTGGTAGCAGTGAATGTGGCTGATCCATCACTTTTACGCATTCTTGTTGCTGTCCCACTAGAAGGCATCACGATTGCTGCTCCTCCACCACAAAAGAATACACACAGAGCTAGGGTCCCTGCATAAGGGACCAGAGTAGTCCCACCTGCAATGAGGCAGAGGGTCCCCATTAGGCCAACCAAAGAAAAAAATGAAGAAAGCGCAAGCAGTAGGCCCAAAATAAAGCTTCCCTCTGATCACGTTCAGAAGATCAAGGAGAGCATGGATGCAATGTTTACGCCTACACCCCTTGATAAGCCAATGAAGGACAAAGACAACAACAAGGAAATCTACCAATTTCTCTACTATCTGCAAGAAGAGACACCGGTCCAAAAGATCAGTCTTCATCCAATGGTTCAAGAGCATATCTGATAAGTCCAGAAATCATACAAACATGAAGTAATCTTCAAGAATCATGATGAACATCAAAGATAGAAAGAATATGATCAAAGGATGATTAGATTGAGAGAGAGAGAAAATTACAGCACTAATCTTGATAATTCTGCTAATGATGATTGTTAATGACAATTACAAGAAAATCACTATTTATACTAGGAAATAGTAAAGGCTAAACTATTACAAAACAATTACACTAAGGAGAAACTTGAATACAACATTAAAGCACTAACTTGAACCCAACAATATCAGGCAGAGGTTCCTAGATCGCTACACCCAACCCATCTCTGCAGTCCATTTCGTCGATGGCATCAAGCAAGTCATTGACAGTAAGAAGCGTACCTTCGCGCATAACTAGATTATCTTCTACTAGTATACAGTGGAGAGGTCTCGCGGACAGATCTGCAGGTTCACAGATTGTGACCTTATAAATCTGAATCCGTGGGATCTTCTCTCTCTGTTTTACTTCACAGATCACAAGAAGGACAAGGGGATCAAATACGCTATGGCCAACTCTGCTATAAGGCAAACGATGACAGACCTTCTCGACTTCAGAAGCAAGTTCGATTTTCAATTAGCTCTGGATCTGGGAGTGGATCAATTGACTGCCGCTGCACCAAATGAAGATCTGCAGGGCATCAATAGCATCCCTTCTTGGACTGTATTGGTGGAACCAGAAGTGGGAGTAGTATTTTGAAATGCATAAGAAGATCTTTTTTCGAGATATGCAGAATTACAAGTATTCAAACTCTACCCTACGGTACATCAGAGATAATCTAGCCAGGAGTAGAGACAACTCCCCAGGAGCAAAGGAAGGGGCGAAAATCATCTTAATGTCAATTGGCAACATGTTAGAGTTTCGTGAACTTCTTAGGAAGTTCATCACATTTTAAAATGTTTAGACCTTATGTTTTGTAAGGTTTTTTTCTATCTTGTAAAGTCAATGTAATTTCCATTCAATTGCATTGTAATTTTTAGATAGTGAATGAAAATAAGAAGTTTCTTTTAACCTCTGGATTCGATTAGACTTTCCGTTTGGTAATTCAAGTAAGAGCCTGCCTTATTTACACTTAGGGGAAGATTGTTAGACCCCAACTTTCGTGCTTCATACAGACCTTAAGAAAGGTTCTGCATGTGCAATGCGGTCACTCTAACCTTGCCTCCGTGCATGACACAGAGCTACACAGAGGCTCTACACATAAGTGTTGAGAAAGAGCTCTGTTTCTTCATGTCCTACATTGAGGCTCTGCCTCTTCATCCAAACCTTAACAGAGGTTCTGCACGGCCTACGCGGTCACTCAAACACACACTATGTGGCTCATACAGAGATCCACAGAGGCTCTGCATTTAAGTATTCAGAAAGAGCTCTGTCTCTTTGAAGATGGGGTTCAGAGTTTTAACTGTGTGCCGTATCCGTTTTAAACTCTGGTAATGTTCTTCACCCTCGTGTCTATGAAGGTAGATTCCGTTCTTCATACAAACCTTAATAAAGGTTCTGCACGTGCAACGCGGTCACTCTAACCCTGCCTCCGTTTTGCATACAAAGTTACGCATAGGCTCTACATTTAACTATTCCGAAAGAGCTCTCGCTCTTCATGTATTACGTTGAGGTTGCGCCTCTCGTTCTGCATGTGCTATACGGTCAATCTAAACCGGACTCCGTGTTTCATGTAGAGTTACAAAGAGGGTCTGCATTTAAGTCTTGAGAAAGAGTTCTCTCTCTGCATGTCAAATGTGAAGGCGCTGTCTCTTACTCTGAAGATAGACTTTAGACTTACAACTCTGGGTAGTTGACGTCTTAATCTCTGGGAAATTTGGTTACGCTTGTGTTCTTGAGGTCTGATTCCGTTCTTCATACAGAGGTTAACAGAGGTTCTGTAGGTGCTACGTGGTCATTCTGACCATGCCTCCGTCCTTCATACAGAGCTTGTATATGTAACATTTAATTCTCGAATAAGAGCTCTGTCGATGCACATATTAAGCAGAACATTATGTACCTCATGCAGAGCTACGCAAACGATCTGTATTTAACTCTGGATATGCTTTTCAGATGTGCCACTATGAATTACATGTGTTATAACTCTGAGTCTATGCTTCAGCTATGTTATCCTCATTCTTAATTTTGCAGACTTATTGGTGTGGACATTCTTTTTCTTTAATTCTGGAAATTTCCATCAGACTTATCCTAGGACACTCTGTTTCTATTCATAATTATTTAAAATACAAGTTGTCACTTACAGAGGGTCAATGCCTGTATCTCTAATTTTTCAAGTAAAGGAGGCGAGATACAAAGCATGCCAAGCCACGTGTCTTCCCTCCGTACACTATTGCATAACTGTTTCAGCTCTCGACGCTTCGTGCCGATTCTCATTCGATTGCCTATTACAAAATCTCTTTTTAAATTACCCTTTATTCCCAAATTAAATTTTTCATGCTTTCAAACCCTTTTTCCATATTTCTCTCATTGTTGTATTCTACGAACTAAAAACCAACTACCACCATTGACGAATTGTGACCTCAAGGTACCCCTAACTTTCAGCCAACCGCAAGTAAGTTGATTAAGTCCAACATCTGCACACAAAAACACAAAATCAACCACAAATTTATACATTTATGTGAAACCCTAACTTTCAGCCAACCGCAAACTAGGGTCATTTTGTTGCTCACAAACCTGCAAATGTCTACATCCGCATCAAACAATTCCCAAACGCAAACCACTACCCTCAAATCCATTGACAGATGTACTCATACCATCATTTCCCTTCCTCTGAAACCAAATAATCACGCACTTTGCCTCAACCTGGACAATTTTGACTCCAGGTTTCACCCAATTGTTGATATCCTTCAACATCATTTTCTCAATCCTGCCCTCATAAACTTGGATGACACCATTCCACAACGTTTCATTAAGGAATTTTGGCTCTCATGCGATGTTACTGAATCACAGCGTTGGGGTTGTTGGACGATTCTATGTTCCCTCGACGAAAGAGTATGTTTCAGTCCGTATTTCTAGGTCGTTCTCTCAAGTCTTACAACTGTCGACGAAAACGGATCTTGGCCTGGACGAATACGCCCCTCTTCCTACTGGGGATGAGCTGGTCGCTATCCTGAAGATGTTGGGTTACAATTAATAAATCCGGTATCCATCACAGTACCGTCGTCAGTTTCTGCCACCAATGTGGAACGTCCTGTTCACATTGGTGAATCGGTCTCTCACAGCAAAATTGGTAGTTTGGATATGTCCTCCACTAATATCCTGCAAATTGTGTACGAGATATTCTTTGACCTGCCCCTCAACTACTCTTTGATACTTTATATGGAGTTCAAGGCTGTAGTTGTGCAAAAGTCCCATGAGGTCTCTAAGGGAAGAGAATTGCCAACAATACTCTTCCCATGATTTTTAGGTCTTCTTCTAAGACCTTTTGTTGAGGAGCACATGATCGACGTCTTAGGCCTTCCTGTGCAGAAGGTTAACGTATTTTCCACGTACAAACCTACTGTACATAAGGATGGCTATTCAGCTGAGAGGCCCATTCCAAGGAAGCTGATGACCTACATGAAGACAAGGGAGGGAAGGAGGAGTTATAGACGTGTACGCGAGGCACTAGAACCAGTGGCTCGAACCTCAACATGCATAGGGACAACCCAAGAGAGTGAAGAGGCAGAAAGGCCAGTAGAGCAAGTGAGAATTGAGAGTGAGAAGAAGCAGAAGAGGAAGAGGGAAAAGGCTAAACAAATGAGGGAAATGGAGGAAAAGAAAATGAGAGAGATGGAAGAAAGAGAGAGGCAGGAGCGAGAGGAGCGAGAGGAGCGAGCAAGGAAGAAGAAGAAAATGAGGAGAATGCAAGATGAAGCTATGCATGAAACAAAACTGTTTTCAAGTTCTGATGCAGAGGAATCCGAGGAAGAGCAGGAGCATAGCGATGCTGAGAGATCTTCCTCATCCGATAGTGAAGAGAATGATGAGGGAGGAGGTGTAGCAGCTGCTCTACCTTAGGGCGAGCCAGAGCAGCTGATAAGTGTTAATTTATTAACCTTATTACATCATTTTCTTAACCATTTTCCTTTGTTTTATTTGCCCATTAGTGTCTTAATAGAGTCTTTTATGTCTTTTTCATATATTAGTAGTAATATAGTATATCTAATGTTAATTCCCTGTTTTTACAGGTTTTTGATAATTTTTGGGCCCAGTCCTACGGCAGTCCTACAGGACCAGGAGTGACAAGGTCCTATAGTACCTGTCGGAGAGCTGAAATTCTGCTTGGGTCGTGAAGAATGGGCTGATCCATAGAGGAGGCGTGGTCAACGACCTTGGGCCCGGTTAAAGCCTAGTTTTGAAGAAGCTTTTGTCTTATTAGTTGGCACACACTATGTGATCTTCCTTAGCCTATATATACAAGCCTTAAGCCTTGTTTTGAAAACACTTTTTCATACTTTCTTCTCTTTGATACTTATAATCTTTGTGTTAGTCGTTCTCTAGATTATTGCTTTCGGTTCCAAGTTTCGGTTTTCTTTGTTTGTCTTTTCAAGAACCAACTTTTGTAGTTGTGATTGCGTTCTCAAGTTTTAATTTAAGTACTCGTATTTAGTTTTCATCTCATTTCTGTTCCAAGTTATGTTACGTTTTCTTATCTTTTACAAGTTACGAATTAGTCGATCGTTGTTGCTTTATATCGGATCTCATTCTTTGTGGCTCACGAATAATTTACGTAGACTAAATAATCTGTTTTTACGAGTTTGCAAGTAACCTAATGGTCTTTGTAACGAAACTTGTTTTGCAAGTTTCGTTGCTTGACTTGCAAGTCTTCTTCAAAAGTCAAACCCAACTTCCAAGGTTTTCATTAGTCTTTTCTCTCATCCCATCAAGTACCTTCTTTCATCATTACTAGATTAATATTAATTAAGATTATTTAGTTATTAATAATTTATATTTCACTCATTTATATTTCAGTCTTTATATTTCAGTCATTTATATTTCAGTCATTTATATT
>NC_037531.1:256498-263372 GCF_001531365.2 Cynara cardunculus var. scolymus
TTTATATTTCAGTCATTTATATTTCAGTCATTTATATTTCAATCCTTTATATTTCTGTCTTTTACATTTCAGTCATTTACATTTATGTCTTTACTTTACTGCTATTTACATTTCTGTCATTTAATTTCTAGTTCTTTAAATTTCAGTATTTCCATTTCTTGTAATTTACTTTCTGTAATTTACGTTTCCGTCTCAGTTATTTTTTTTTCAATCCTTACATCCTTCGTGAGAAGAAACCGAGCGATAATGGGCTAACGCCTTAACTTGGGGTGTAACGGGAAATTAAGACCAAAGTCGATGTGAAAGTACAAAGGTGTCTTATTAGCATTATAGTCTACTATTTATTTCAGATGCTTAATATTTCATTTAATGATTACATTAAAATTAATTGACAACTAATTTTGTGTATAAAAATGTATTGACTTTCAAAACCTGAGGTAACAGGAGAAGACTATAAATAGCTTTAGTATCTAACAAACGCTATACTTCTACGGTGTAGGATGGTAACACTGTGTTGTGCAAGGATTCACGACGTCTAACATAAATGATATCGTATCGATAGCACATTGACCGGTGTGTGCTCTTGGGAGGCCGTCTGACCCGATAGTTGATACTGTCAGAGTTATATAAAATCATTTATTGATTTTTAGATAATTGTGACAGGAATGCCATGTCACCTTTTTGCTGAATCATTTGTTTAATGTCTTAATCAACTGTTGCACCCTGTGCTTCTTTTTAAGATTGATATTTTTCTTAGTTGTTAATCAAACCTCCCAATTTTAGATAAATCAAATCCCTCGATTCGCCATCTGAAACTAGTTTTTTATAAACTGGACTTTTGAAATAACTTTACAAGCTATCTCTATGGGAACGATATCTGGTATTTTACCATTATTACTTGTTACGAGATGACAGTAGTTTGAGGTGTATACTTGCGCGGAGTTCTATTTTTGTGTTGAAATCTAAGGTTGAATAAACCGATGAGCAAGTTTTTGGCGCCGCTGCCGGGGATAGTACGTTGAAGTTTTTTTTAAAAGTAAAGTTTATAAAAGTTAGTTTTTCTACCATCTCTTTTTGTGAATGCACCGTGCATGCCAAGGCTGTCGCACGATGAATTTTTTCCACTTGATCCAGATATTGAACAAACTTTCTGACAACAAAGAAGAGTGCAAAGAGCTCTTCGAGCTTTAAACTCCGAAACAATGGCTGAAAATGTGATTATTGACGGAGAAGGTATAATTAGAAATGAACCAAATATTCCATATGAGGATGAGGCTCAAAACATCTTTCGTCTTGCAAATGCTAAAAATGGTGGCATTATGGCGTACGCTATTCCTAATTTAACTCAACTGCACACAAGGATACGTAAACCTACCATTGGTGCCACCCATTTTTCTCTTACACCACTGATGTTTCAAATGCTTCAAACAAATGGCCAGTACGCTGGTTTATCTTCTGAAGATCCTCATTCTCATCTGCATTCTTTTATGGAAATCACAGACTCTTTTCTCATCCTTGATGTTTCAGACGATGCTCTGAGACTAAAACTTTTTCCATTTTCACTAAGGGATCGAGCAAGAGCATGGTACAATTCTTTGCAACCAGACTCTGTGACTACATGGAATGAAATGGAAGAAAAGTTTTTCAAAAAGTATTTTCCACCCACGAGGAATGCCAAATCCAAAAATGAAATATGTACTTTTAGACAACTGGATGACGAAGCAGTTCCTGATGCATGGGAAAGGTATAAAGAGCTGCTGAGAAAATGCCCTCACCATGGCATTCCGTACTGTATACAGCTAGAGACATTTTACAACGGTTTAAATATCGTTGCTAGACAAATGCTCGATGCTACTGCAGGTGGAGCTTTCACAGCTTGTACCTATAATGAAGGTTTTGACATACTTGAAAAGATTTCCAATAATAACGGACAATGGTCTGACCCACGTGCAATGCCACTGAAGAAAACAACTGGAATAAATGAGGTAGATGCTGTCTTGGCATTAACAGCTCAGATCACTAAGCTAATTTCAAATTTAACATCTAGCCCACATGTGCAATCTGATGCTAATACCTTTAATTCCAATGTTCAATTAGTGCAATGCTGTACTGTGGCGAAGGTCACTCTTTCGAGCAGTGTCCTGGAAATCCGGAGCATGTAAATTTCGTCAACAAGACTGGATCATTTTCGCAAACTTATAATCCGGGATGGCGAAATCATCCAAATTTTTCGTGGCATAGTCCAACTCTTAATCCGCCAATGCAAAAGCCTCAAGGACAGTCCAATTTTCAATCGCAAAGACAGTCCAATTTTCAACCACAAGGACAGTCCAATTTTCAACAAGGCCGATCTAATTTTCACTCGCAAGCGCAACAAGGAAATCATAATAATCAACATGCTAATTTTCAGAATCATCAGTCTTCTTTCCAAAACAAGCCCAAAYAGCAAGCTGAGTCATCTACTTCTTTGGAAGCAATGATGAAGGGTTTTATAACCCAAACTCAAGCTTCAATTAAAAWTCTCGAAACTCAAATGGGACAAATGGCTTTGGAGATTAGAAAAAGACCAGTAGGTTCTCTACCCAGTGATACAGAGATACCTCAGAGAGAAGGAAAGGAACATGTTAAGGTTGTTACGTTAAGGAGTGGAAAGAGTTATTTAGAAAACACCCAAAAAGAACAAAAAGAACCAAACAAAGCAGAGATTGAAAAGAAAAGTGTAGAACAAAATTCTGTTACCTCTGTACCAGATTTTGTGACTACCATTCCTGTGAGTACTAGTGAGCCGCAACCCACCCATAGTCAGGCCCATAGATAGTACGACCATTCCAAAAAGATCGGATTTTCCACTGTTATTTCTTGATGAACCCAAGACAGCTCAGACTCCCAAAGAAAATATTGTTGTGGATGTGTCACAATCTGGTGACAGTCCCACAATAAAAGACCAGATCAGTCCTTTAATCCCTGTYAGGACTGAATCAGAACCAATTGTGAGACCATTTTTGAAACCGATTCCAGCACCAACTCTTCAAAAGACTATGTCTCATATTCCAGTCACTCCTTATATTCCTTATCCTCAAAGATTAAGGAATCAAAAGGAAGAATTACAATTTAAAAAGTTTCTTGATGTTTTTAAACAGTTGCACATAAACATTTCCCTGGTTGAAGCTATTGAGCAGATGCCAAGTTATGCAAAGTTTTTAAAGGACAATTTGAGCAAAAAGAAAAAGTTGACTGAATACGAGACCGTAGCTCTGACTGAAGGTTGCAGTGCTTTGTTGTCCAGCAAAATTTCTCCTAAGATGAAAGATCCTGGAAGTTTTACAATCCCTTGTTCAATTGGAGGAAAAGAAATAGGAAAAACTCTATGCGACTTAGGTGCTAGCATAAACCTGATGTCTTTATCTGTCTTCAATACCCTAGGCATAGGTGAAGCTAGACCTACGACTGTAACTCTATAGTTAGCTGATAAGTCCATAGCCTATCCCAGAGGAAAGATTGAGGATGTCCTAGTTCAGGTTGATAAGTTTATTTTCCCAGCTAATTTTATCATCCTAGACTTTGAAGCCGACAAAGACATTCCCATCATTTTAGGGAGACCTTTCCTAGCTACTGGTAGAACCTTGATAGATGTACAGAAGGGAGAATTAACCATGAGAGTCCAAGACCAACAAGTGACTTTTAATGTTTTTAATTCCCTTAGGTACCCGGAAGAAAGAGAAGAGTGTTCTGCTTTGAGTCTGATAGAAACCTGGTGTCAAGAGAAAAGTTTGGGGGAAATCTTAGGTTTATCTGAGACTGATAGTGATGAAGAAGATTTCGAGGAATTAAGAAACACCACAAGAATTTGCTGATTTTGAAGTTTTAGAATCTGAGGATAGGAAGATTCTTGTTCCTTCCTTAGATGTTGCCCCAGATTTAGAGTTAAAACAATTTCCCTCACATCCGAAGTATGCCTTTTTAGGAGATTCATGGAAGTTACCAGTCATCATTTCATCATCATTAGAAGCTGACCAAGAAGAAAAGTTGGTTGACATGTTGAAACTTCATACCAAGGCCATAGGATGGACAATTRCTGACCTCAAGGGGATAAGTCCCACCATTTGTCAACATAAAATTATCTTGGATGACAAAAGTTTCACCTCCGTTGAGCCTCAAAGAAGACTCAATCCTATCATGAAGGAGGTTGTCAAAAAGGAGATTTTAAAATGGCTTGACGCTGGCATAATTTATCCTATTGCTAGTAGTACCTGTGTCAGTCCTGTGCAATGTGTACCCAAAAAGGGTGGAGTCACTGTTGTACCAAATGAGAAGAATGAACTTATACCTACTAGAACAATAACTGGTTGGAGGATACGTATGGACTATAGGAGGCTTAATAAAGCCACTCAAAAGACCATTTTCCATTACCCTTCATAGACCAAATGTTAGACAGACTAGCAGGAAAAGAGTTTTATTGTTTCTTAGATGGCTACTCCGGTTACAATCGTATTGACATAGCACCGGATGATCAGGAAAAGACTACTGTCCATATGGAACTTTTGCTTTTAAAAGAATGCCTTTTGGACTTTGTAATGCCCCTGCCACTTTCCAAAGGTGTATGATGTCTATTTTCTCAAATATGTTAAAACACTCCATGGAAATTTTCATGGATGATTTTTTAGTTTATGGGACATCATATGACCTGTGTTTGCAAAACCTTGAAAAAAGTCTTAAAAGATGTGAATAAACATATTTGGTTTTGAACTGGGAAAAGTGTCACTTTATGGTAAAAGAGGGCATAGTGTTAGGGCATTTAATTTCCAAAAGAGGCATTGAAGTTGATAAAGCAAAGTTCGAGGTAATTGAGAAGTTACCTGAAACAACAACTGTCAAAGGGATCAGAAGTTTTCTTGGGCATGCAGGTTTTTATAGGAGGTTTATTAAAGATTTCTCAAAAATATCAAAACCTCTTTGTTTATTATTACAGCATGACCATGTTTTCAATTTTAATGAAGATTGTAGAAAAGCTTTCAACATTTTAAAAGAAGCATTGGTCACTGCTCCTGTGGTAATAACACCTGATTGGTCCAAACCCTTTGAAATAATGACTGATGCTAGTGATTGGGCAGTTGGTGCAGTATTGGGCCAAAAGAGAGAAAAGATTTTTCATCCTGTTTATTATGCAAGTAAAACTCTTAATTATGCTCAAATCAATTACACCACTACTGAAAAGGAATTATTAGTTGTGGTCTTTGCTTTTGAAAAATTCAGATCATACTTGATGGGAACCAAAGTGATTGTTCATACTGATCATGCTGCCATCAAGTATCTTATTTCTAAAAAAGATGCAAAGTCAGGGTTAATAAGGTGGGTCTTGCTTCTGCAAGAGTTTGATTTGGAGATCATTGATAGAAAAGGGGTGGATAGTCAAGTGGCCGACCATCTGTCAAGATTGGAAAAACAAGACAAACCAGTGCAAGGTAGTGACATCTGTGAAGTATTTCAAGATGAAAGAATTTTGGCTCTTAATCATACTACAGTGCCTTGGTTTACTGATCTTGTTAATTACTTAGCTTGTGGGATTATTCCCAAGGAATTTAATAAGTATCAAAGAAAGAAGCTCATCTATGATTCAAAGAAATATTTATGGGATGACCCTTTCTTGTTTAAAATTTGTGTAAATCAGGTGATTAGAAGATGCATCCCAAAAGAAGAAGTACCATCAGTTCTACAGCACTGCCGTGCAGGACCATGTGGAGGACATTTTGGAGAAAGTAGGACATCATCCAAGGTTTTGCAATCAGGATTCTATTGGCCTACTTTGCACAATGATGCTCAAAACTTTGTAAAAAGTTGCAATGAGTGTCAGAGGAGTGGAAATATCTCTAGAAGAAATGAAATGCCTTTAAACGGAATTCTAGAAATAGARTTATTTGATGTTTGGGGTATAGACTTCATGGGACCTTTTCCTCTGTCCAATAATTGTGCCTACATATTGGTAGCTGTGGACTATGTGTCCAAATGGGTGGAAGCCATGGCTCGCCATTCCAATGATGATAAAACAGTTGTGAAGTTTTTACAAAAGCACATATTCACTAGATTTGGTACAGCTCGTGCCTTAATTAGTGATGAAGGCACTCACTTCATAAATAACATGTTAGAAGAAGTCCTTGATAAGTATGACATCAAGCATAGGGTAGCAACTGCCTACCATCCTYAGACCAACGGATTAGCTGAATTGTCAAATAGGGAGATAAAAGGGATTTTGGCCAAAGTAGTCAAGCCACATAGAAAGGATTGGGCATCTAAGTTAGATGATGCATTGTGGGCCTATCGGACTGCTTACAAAACCCCTATTGGTATGTCCCTCCATGAATTGGTCTTTGGAAAAGGTTGTCAATTACCTGTGGAATTAGAGCACAAGGCCTATTGGGCCACTAAGGAACTCAACATGAGTTTAGGTGAGGCCGGAAGAAAAAGGACTTTGCAGCTTTGTGAACTAGAAGAACATAGGAATTTTTCCTATAAAAATGCTAAGCTATACAAAGAAAATACCAAGAAATGGTATTATAAAAAGATTCTTCCAAAAGAGTTCATAGAAGGCCAAAAAGTCCTGTTGTTTAATTCAAGGTTAAAATTATTTCCGGGAAAGCTGAATTCCCGATGGACCGGACCTTTTGTTATTTCCAAGGTATACCCCTACGGAGTCATTGACCTGATAGATCCGGAGAGAGGTACCACTTTCAAAGTAAATGGACAAAGATTAAAACCTTTCTTTGAGTCCATGAGTGTTACACAACCTATTGAGGTTATCTTTCTAAAATAATAAGTCTTTGTAAATAATTAGTATTTATATATATAATTATAAATTGTTATTTTATTTTTCATTTTT
>NC_037531.1:263590-270396 GCF_001531365.2 Cynara cardunculus var. scolymus
AATTAGTTCTTTTATATTAGGTTTATATATACTTTGGGTTTCGTTTTAAATAATCTTTGGACTGGAAATGAATTCAAAGCAAAAGGCCCAGGTTATTTTGAGTTAATTAATCAGGCCCAACCAAAAGGAATTGAAGCCCATTTGTTTTTCTTATTAGCAGGCCGAGAATAAAGATGGTCCAAAGAGTAAATTCGCGTCGAGGTCGGCCCAAATCACAAAGTCTGTGAAGGAAAGGCCCATCATCGAAGTACGCTTGGTACAGCCTGTCAAGACTCCCGCGCAACCGTACCAAACCACGTCTGGTAAACCGTCCTTTCATCTCCAAGCTCTCAACTCAGGCGAAGACCTCCATCAATGTACTCTCTAAATCAGACCAAGAACAGTCAGTAATAGCTCATCAAACATCCATTTTCGAGAAGGACAAGACTTCATCGAACTGGCAGTGTAAGGAAGGTACCATCTCTGACTTACCACTCGATAACTGTCATTGATCAGAGAAAGTTTTGAAATTTTTGAAGCTACAATCTTGGAGACCAAGTTTAGAGGCTTTAAGAACTCCTAACCACTATTCGTACACCATTCGGGTTGGTCTCAAGCCACTGTTCACCACCATAATTTTTCTTTTCCCCAAGAAACGCTACCAGTCCCTTGTTCCATTGGTATGGCCATTATAAAAACTCGAGCAAGAAGAAGGGAAGGAGAAACTGATTCCATGCCTCCTGTAATCAACAATGGTCAGTCCAGTGAAAGTGAGGAGGAACCCATTGATGCCATTCCCTTGAGGCAGGTTCCTTTTGCTAAATCTAGACCTCAACCACCCACTCAAACCCAAACTCAACCTCAAAGAATTGTGAAGACTGAGCCACAACCTTTACCACAACCACATTACCAAGTTGGCCCTAGAATGACCAGAAGCAGAGCCAAAGGTCTTACCAACTTCAAGCCAGTAAAGCAGAAAAAGGGCACTGTGATCAACCTCTCTGATGAAAGTGATTCACCACCTGAAAGGCCTGTTGCTCAACCCAGTGCATCCAGACCAACAAAAGCAGATCAAACTTCCTTAAACACATTGACAGATGTAGCAACTCAGATGAATTCTCAGAGCATACCTTCAACCCACACGGAGAGGCTCCAAACAGGTTTAAAAGTTTCTAGACCTTTAACTATGGATTTGTTGTCTAGCTTTCCTACTTATCCTCATGCCAGTGTGGGCTTTATGTTAAGAAAGACTGTAGATGAGGCCATGGCAGCCTCTAATGAAGTTTTGGGGCTAAAAACAGCAACTTGTGCCCCTGCTATAGCTATGATCCGAACTCAGCCTTCTATGGCTGCCCAAGCATCCAAAAAGGGAAATTATCCCTTAAAAATTCTGTTAGTGCTGCTTTGGCAGCCATGGATAGGATGATTAGGAGGGAACCAGAGTGTAATCCATCCCCTGCCCAACTACCTGTTACCACCACCCATACACCAACCTTCACTAGAGACATACCCATTGAGTTCAATTTCATGAACTCACCACACTTCACCACTATTCCTGTTTCCTCATCTACTGTAGAACCTACCTTATTTGACCATGCATCCACATCCCAAACAGTTCCTAAACCAGCCCTTGTTGAAACAGTTACTACCAGCCCTATACCCTCACCAATCAAGCCCACAACCACACCATCTACACCTACTGAACCTGTTATACCCTTACCACCTACTGTGTCCATCCAAGAATTAGACTTTGTCTTAGGTCTATCACCCACTAATCCAAGCCTTACACCCTTTGAACATAATGAAGACCCCTCTGACCCACAAAACACCCCTGTCACTCAAACACCACCACCCTCCCCACATTCCACTCAACCATTCATGCCTAGTCCAAACCAACCCACTAGTCATGTACACTCTGGGACTCGTGACTACTATGAGGGTGCATATTCTGCTCACCATAGTCCTGAGCATAGCAGCCCACATGTGGAGCAAGAAAGAGAGGAGGTTGATACTGGGGCTAGCTTAAGAAAGAAAGTGGCAAGGAAAAGGAGAATGGGCAGAGTTGAAACAAGGAGTTCAAAGAGAAGGAGAGAGGACAGTGACAGATTAGAGGCTGAGGAAAGAGCATCAAGAAGAAGAAAGAGGCCAGAGCAACAATTTGAGGAAGGGCCAGGTATATTTTTGAAACCCAAGCATTTATTTAGCACACCCCTAGCAAGAAAAACTTACTTGCAATTTTCTGAAAAAGTAGGGGTGGTGCAAAAGGGTTTTTCTCAACAGCTATTATTGGCCAATCCTAACATCAAGGCCACAATAGATTCTTTGGGTTGGGAGACTCTGTGTGACACACCTAACCAATACAATCTTAGTTGGGTTAGGGAGTTTTACACTGAGGTAGCAGTTACTAATGGGGTAGACTTAAGAGTGAGAAAGACCCCTGTTTCATACTTATCCAATGCCATAAATGACCTACTAGAGCTCATCCCACCTTCATACTCTGAGCTAGATAGGTTGACTGGTGGGTGCTCTGATGAAGAGTTTGATTTGATTTTAGCTAGGGTAGCAAAGGAAGGGGCTGTTTGGAGTTTTAAGGGAAGGGCTAGGCTTCTAAAGACCCAATATCTGAAGACTGAAGCCAATCTATGGTTTTACTTGATGAGGCAGACCATTCACACTACTAGCCATGACACCAATCTATGCCTAGAAAGAGTTTTGATCCTCTACTGCATCTTAGAGGCTAGGCCATTTGATGTTGGGAGGATGATATGCTCCAACATCAAGGCATGTGTGGAAAGAACAAATGGCAAATTGCTATAGCCTTCTTTGATTCATAGGCTTATGCAAAAGGCCCAAGTCCTATCCCTGCCCAAAGATGTGATGTCTATGGAGAAGACCTCCATAGACAAGAAAAATTTGGATAGATTGATGAGGGTGAACGCAAAAGTGCAGCCAGATGCACCAACTTCTTCCATGGCAGCCCTAAAGGCTGATTTGTTGAAAGCTATGGATGATCATGCCAATGCCTTAAAGAAAACCATTATGAAGAAACACCACAAACTGTGAAGAGGGTGAATGACTTGAAGAAAGAAGTAGATATTTTGAAGAAGGAGAGAATGCAGTGGGTTGAATACAAGATGCAAAAGGAAAGGATACTCAGAGCTGCTTCCAAGCATAGGAAGTCACAAAGTGCAATCAAGCTCCCACCTCCACCAAAGTCCATATTGCTGCAACATTCAGACTCTCCTACTCAGTCTGAGTAGGACAGGTTCTAACTTCTTAACCCTTGTACATACTTCTATTTTTAGTTATGCATGATCATTTAGTGTTTATTTTTGTTGTTTTAAGAGCCTTGGCAGATTTGCTGTTTTTATACATATGGTTTATTATTTTAGCTGTTGTTTGCTGTTTCTAACAACATTTGGATACAATTGTCAATTCTGTTGCCTTAAAACCTGAAGCAAGGTTGTTTTTGTCCATGATAATTCCTTTGTTTTGACAGTAGTATCCTAAGTCATATCTAGTCTAGTTGATCCTTTGCATAGTCATTTGCTGTTTGCTCTTGAGGTACTATTTGACATTTGTTTTTGCTGTTTTTATTAGTTAATTATTGTTTGCTGTGTTTTACTATTTCTGTTTGAAAGCATTTGCTATTTTAACTCTTTTTGAACATGTTCTAGCCACAGTTTACCTGTGTAGTAATGTTCCTTTATATTTGTTGTTTTGAGTATGCAGTCTTAATTATGCATCTTCCTTTGCTATTTCTATTTTGCTGCTTTGACACAGAGTTTAGTTGTTGCTAGATTTAGGCTCTAGTTTTGCTGTTTTCAGGTTGTAATCTTATTTTATTTTTTTTATTCTTTGTTTTCATCATATCAGGCATACCATAAGCAACAATCTTAAGTCTTAGGCTTACCTGTATGGTGACTCTATTTTCCTTTCTATTTCCTGTTTTAAACTATTTCATATAGTAGCTTTCTGTTTCACTGTCTTAGAAGCTACTGCATGTGTTTGTTGTTTAAAGTCCATGATGTCCCCTCTGTTTTGACAATGGCATCTAACCTATGTCTAATTGTGTTTCTATTTTTTGCTGTTTTTAAATTTGCTGTTTTTAATAGTTAGATGCTATATTAATGTTGTTGTTTTAAACTTTTTACTTTCATTTGTTGTTCTAGTCTTAATCAGTCCTGCTCATGTACTTTTATTTTTGCTGTTTTGAGTCTCATGTAGCCTTATGACATGAACTTTCTTTGTTGTTTTTAGGTTCCATGCAGTCCTTCTCTGGCATTTGCAATTGTTTTCATCTCACAATTTTTCTTTGTTGTTTTAATCTTGTTAAAAGGCTCATGCATTTCACTGTTTTGAACCTCTTAATTGTTTGTTTTCTTTATCTCACTAGAGATATGTTTGCTGTTTTAATTAGTTCATTACCACTCATGTTTTGCTGTATAAAATTTCTTTTAAGTATGTTTTGCTGTTTTTGGGATATCATATAGTCCTAGTCATGCATTGTCTTTGTTGTCTTGGTACTGTCAGGTTGATGTTTGCACAGCTGGTATGATGACTTTGAGGGAGGGCCATGGTTGATGTTCTCACTTGTTTACCTCCCTGGTCTATGCTAAAAACAGTTCAGGCTAAGTCATAAGAGGACAATGGCAATCCTATTGTCTGATTCCATTTGGTATTTTCATAGCAAAACAATGGCAATCCCATTGTTTGGTTTCATTTAGCCTATTTTATGGTAAAACAATGGTAATCCCATTGTTTGGACTCATATGGCCATGATGTTTGATAATGCAGTCCTCTGGTTGACTGTTTTGGTTTGAAACTCATTCCAAGTACCACATCCTGCCTCTATGGTCAATTTGACTTAGAGTTGGATTGTTGGTTTTGTTTAAATCTTTCATTTGAGTCTTTGAGTCATTTTATTTTCACAAGATGACCAAGTCACACTTGTGACTTCTCATCTTTGCTTTTCTGTTTTAATTGCTTTCAGTATAGGTCTTTTACTCTTAAAGATAATCAATTACACTTGTATTGATCATCTTTGCCTTTTCATTTTAGGATTTTGGGCATTGATTTTAGAAGCATATATTCTTATTGGCCATCTATGCACCAAAAATAGAATAAATGATGAATTCGTTGTATAAATGTTTGAACTTGATACCATAGCCACAATAATCCAAAGTTACACATTCTTTGTCTTAAATTGAGCCTCTAGAATTAACCAACCATTTCTAAAGCTTGAACTTGATTCAATTGGGCTTTCATTTTATTTTGGCCAATTTGTAGCCTTCATACACTCACAATGAGGACATTGTTTCCCTTAAGTTTAGGGGAGGGTCCTAAAAGTACCAAACACTTTATAGAGTTCATGATATATATGCATTAAGACCAAAAGACAAACAAAGGAACATAGTTCCATGTCTTGTGCATACAAAAGAGTGTCAAAGTACACCAGAATGTTTGAAAAGGACCATAGTGTCCAAAATACCTCAATATGAGATGCATAGCAGTAAAATTGTGCTATGGAGTGAAAAAGTGAGATGAGGTAAAAGACATGCATTGAAAAGAAAAAGCCAAATGCAAAACCCAATTCAAAGTCCCAATCTAACTGGTTGAATCTAGTATAGCAAAAGAAATGTAGGTTAGCTTATGGTTTGGCAATATAAAAGACTTAAGTTTGGGGGAGCTAGGTTTATGAAGGGCTATGGATATCAAGCATCAAGTCAAGAGTATAACACTTTCATTCAAAAAATTTCAAAAATATGCATACTTTGGCTATTGAATGTTTATGCTCAATTTTTTTAGTTTATTAGAACTTTGAGTCTTGTAATTTGTCATTTTCTATTGTTTGGGGGCAAACAATAATTCAAGTTTGGGGGTGTGATAAGTGTTAATTTATTAACCTTATTACATCATTTTCTTAACCATTTTTCTTTGTTTTATTTGCCCATTAGTGTCTTAATAGAGTCTTTTTATGTCTTTTTCATATATTAGTAGTAATATAGTATATCTAATGTTAATTCCCTGTTTTTATAGGTTTTTGATAATTTTTGGGCCCAGTCCTACGACAGTCCTACATGACCAGGAGTGGCAAGGTCCTATAGTACCTGTCCGAGAGCTAAAATTCTGCTTGGGCCGTGAAGAAATGGGCTAATCCATAGAGGAGGCGTGGTCAACGACCTTGGGCCCGGTCAAAGCCCAGTTTTGAAGAAGCTTTTGTCTTATTATTTGGCACCCACTATGTGATCTTCCTTAGCCTATATAAACAAGCCTTAAGCCTTGTTTTGAAAACACTTTTTCATACTTTCTTCCATTTGATACTTATAATCTTTGTGTTAGTCATTCTCTAGCTTATTGCTTTCGGTTCCAAGTTTCGATTTTCTTTGTTTGTCTTTTCAAGAACCAACTTTTGTAGTTGTGATTACGTTCTCAAGTTTTAATTTAAGTACTCGTATTTAATTTTCATCTCATTTCTGTTCCAAGTTACGTTACGTTTTCTTATCTTTTACAAGTTACGAATTAGTCGATCATTGTTGCTTTACATCAGATCTCATCCTTTGTGGCTCACGACTAATTTACGTAGACTAAATAATCTGTTTTTACGAGTTTGCAAGTAACCTATTGGTCTTTGTAACGAAACTTGTTTTGCAAGTTTCGTTGCTTGACTTGCAAGTCTTCTTCAAAAGTCAAACCCAACTTCCAAGGTTTTTATTAGTCTTTTCTCTCATCCCATCAAGTACCTTCTTTTCATCATTACTAGATTAATATTAATTAATATTATTTAGTTATTAATAATTTATATTTCAGTCATTTATATTTCAGTC
>NC_037531.1:270516-302532 GCF_001531365.2 Cynara cardunculus var. scolymus
CAGTCATTTATATTTCAGTCTTTATATTTCAGTCATTTATGTTTCAGTCATTTATATTTCAGTCATTTATATTTCAATCCTTTACATTTCAGTCATTACATTTCTGTCTTTACTGCAATTTACATTTCTGTCATTTAATTTCCAGTACTTTAAATTCCAGTATTTCCATTTCTTGTAATTTACTTTCTGTAATTTACTTTTCCGTCTCAGTTATTTATTTTTCAATCGTTACATCCTTCGAGAGAAAAAACCGAGCGATGATGTGCTAATGCCTTAACTTGGGGTGTAACGGGAAATTAAGACCAAAGCCGATGTGAAAGTACAAAGGTGACTTATTAGCATTATAGTCTAGTACTTATTTCAGGTACTTAATATTTCATTTGATGATTACATTAAAATTAATTGACAACTAATTTTGTGTATAAAAATGTATTGACTTTCAAATCCTTAGGTAATAGGGGAAGGCTATAAATAGCTTTAGTGTCTGACAAACGCTATACTTCTACGGTGTAGAATGGTAACACTGTGTTGTGCTATGATTCACGACGTCTAACATAAATGATATCATATCGATAGCACGTTGACCGGTATGTGTTCTTGGGAGGCCGTCTGACCCGATAGTTGATACTGTTATAGTTAGATAAAATCATTTATTGATTTTTAGATAATTGTGACAGGAATGCTATGTCACCTTTTTGCTGAATCATTTGTTTAATGTCTTAATCAACTGTTGCACCATGTGCTTCTTTTTAAGATTGATATTTTTCTTAGTTGTTAATCAAACCTCTCAATTTTAGATGAATCAAATCCCTCGATTCGCCATCTGAAACTAGTTTTTATAAACTAGACTTTTGAAATAACTTTACAAGCTATCTATGTGGGAACGATATCTGGTATTTTACCATTATTACTTGTTACGAGACGACTATAGTTCGAGGTGTATACTTGCACCGAGTTCTATTTTTGTGTTGAAATCTAAGGTTGAATAAACCGACGAGCAGCAGCCTAGGGTAAATAGGCAAATACAATTTAATACCCCAACTCCCAGTGCAAACACATCATCTGATTCCGGTGGTCGAGACACCGAGGTCATTGAAACAGAGGTACACACCTCGAACCTTCACCACTTAAAACAACTAGAGGTCGCATCTGCCTCTGGTTATGAAAGCCAAAGGGAAGCCATACCTCAGGGAACACCCCTCTCAAAAGGGAGCAACCTTTGAAAGAATAAGTGATATGTCTCCCCATATCACACCACTATGCACCACAGAGGAATTTGTTTCCTCTGCACATAGAGTTTCCCCACCTTGTTTAGAGCAGGGATTTGGTGCACAAGACATGGAGTCGACCAACCTTCTTGTCCACTCATGGAGAGTCCTCTGGCTGGCTTTGAACTTGCATTGGATACTCTTCATGACAGAACAACAGTAGTGGATTCTTCTCAAGGAGAACCACGAGGATCTGATGGAAATCCTTCCCCGACCAACATTAAACAAGTTGAGCAAGAAGGTGTCCTTGGAAGAAGGACTAAATCTGGCCCATGTGTTGAGCCAGAGGTTACACAAACAGCCTACGTCACAATGGAAGAGTTTCAATCCCTTGGTACCTCTTTGCTGTGCTTCTTGGAAGAGGTACAACTCATCATGGCCCGTGTAGAGCCGTCACCTTCTGCATCTGTTCTGGATGAGATACGAGCATCCTTGGCAGTATTGAGGGCTGAATCTTTGATGAATGCCTCTCGTCTCGATACCCTACACGAATTGATGGCGCAAAATGCAGAGGCCTTGCAAAGGGTCATAGCATCCATGCAGAAGGATGAAGCTTCTACTTCTCATGACGCCCAGGCGATGATCCCTCTCAACGTACCTGTAGATTATCTCACTCAGGGCGCAATGAATGCTCTGGGTGACAGACTTCTACAGAAGGTGGCAACTTTTACTTTTGAGTTCAACAGCAAAGTCACAGAAGCAGCAGAGTCAATAACGCGTTCTCTGGCTCACTTCAACTACTGCTCTGACTTTGAGATTCGACAAGTGGGAGACGCAGTAGAAGATCTACTTAAAATGTATAAGGCGAAACTCACGTCCATGCCTCAAGCAGAAGAGCAGAGACCAAAACGAAGAATGGACGTTGTTGGTCCCGTAAGGGTCTACAAGAAGAGAAACAGTTTGTAGAAGGGGGGGGGGGTGAATACAAACACAGTATTTTCAAATTTAAAATATATATATATATATATTGATAGAGAAGATCAATACAGATTTTACAAGATTGTTTGCGAAAAGATAAGGTAATAAAAACCTATCTAAACAATCTTTGGTTACACACAAAGCTTTAGCAATTACAAGAAAACGAGTTGCGAAAAGAAATATCCTTTACTTAAGCTAGAAGATGCTTGAAGTAAGAATTAGGTTAGAGAGAGAGATGCGCTTTCTCTGCATGGAGAAGAAACACTTCTATTTATACCCAGTGCATTAAATGTCCATTTAATGCAATATGGTAGGTTTAGAGTGCGTGTAAAGCCTTAAGAGGAAGGTTTGTCTTTTGCTACAGTGAATAGTACAAAAGCACTATTTTTAAGCAGACATCCTTACCTAAAGTTGGTGGACAAAGAGTCAACTAGTCGGCTCCGTACCGTACTAACTTTCGTAAGCGTATGGATTTTGTCTTTTGTGTGCATAAGGACAAGACAACAACAATCGTGCTAAGCAAGCTTCCTTTTATCGTTGAATGCTGGAATGACCTGAATGTCTCATCATCATTCGCTGAAGCTTGAGCAGTCTTCACACATGTGTAGACATGCTTGTAATCACTGAATACCGCTTCAGATCACGTACTTGCCGGTCTCTAATTTTCAGTTTCAGTCTTCAACGTTTGCTGAAGGTTCTTTGGTGTGAGTGATGTCTTCTTGAAGTATTGCTATCTCTGAAGATTTACAAAGCAAGTTCTTCAGCAATCACTGAACAGACTTAGTGAAGATCGCTGGAACTGAAAATACAAAAACATAAATACAACGTATAGGTGAAAAGAGATTATCATCAAATCACTGAGAGAGAGGATCAACAGACACCACTTCGTGTGCACAGGAGTCCAAAAGAAGAAGACTTGATGATGATAAGGACCCAGACTTTTCGGGTCCTCAAAATCGTCAAGAGGGGGAGAAGCATTCAACAACTGCTCCAAGTGCCCTTCCAAGGGCTGCCACCTCTACCTCTGTTCTACGCCAACAAGCGCCAGCATCATCAAGGTAGAGATCTCAAGATGCGCAAGCACATGCAGACGCAATAAGAAAAGGGAAGTTACCCGCGGCACCCCCGACAGAAGCAAAAGACCAAAAGAAACATGAAAAGGATGTGATTCAACTCTTATTTGTACACCTCTCTTCATTCAAACCAAAGGAGCCCTTGTCATCCTCCTCAAAATACTACATGGAGACTGCTGCTCCATCAAGAAGGAGGCGTGATAAAGTAGAAGTGGTGGCAGTGAATGTAGTCGACCCAGAGCTACAATCGGATATTCCAACGACTGTCCCACTTCAAGAAGTAACAGTCGCTGCCCCACCACCACACCGAAACACACACAGAGCAAAGGTCCCTGTTCAAGGGACCAGGGTGGTCTTCTCTGCTCTAAGGCAGGAGGTCCCAATCAAAGGTCGAAAGCCATAGGGAGGCAGCAGCCGCAGGGATCATAATTCCAGAGAGGGTATTGAACGAGTACAAGATATCAGGGATGACATGGAGGACCTGTTAAAGCCTACACCCCTCGACAAGCCTATCATACATGCAGCAGACAGTGAAACAATATCTCTACAGCCTGCGGAATGAGACTTCAATTTTAAAGGTAAATCTGCATCCAACGGCTGACGAGCATATTAGACACAGGTTCTTCGACCGTTTCACTCAACCTCCTGCTGCAGTTCATTCGGTGCATAGAATCGTTAATGTCTTGGACGTCAAACGACGAACCTTTGCGCACAACCAGATTGTATTTCATGAATACAAGGTTGAAAGGTCCCATGGCGAGATCAAATCTTTTACAGATTGCGATCTCATTAATCTGAATCCATGGGATATTCTGTTTTTGTTCTTCTACACAGAACATAAGAGGAATAAGGGGATCAAGTACTCTATGGCAAACTCGGCAATTCGGCAAACGATGACGGATCTGCTGGACTTTAATAGCAAATTTGACTTCCAATTGGCTCTGGACATGGGGATTGATCAGCTTAATGTTACTGCACCGAATGAAGAACTAGCAGGCATTAATCATTACCCATTGTGGATGGTAATGGTGGAACCAGAGTTTGGGGTGATCTACAAGAATGCGCAAGGAAGAATGGTGTTCTTCCTTGAAGAGCAAAGCCTAAAGTATTCAAATTCTATGATGCGCTTCATCAAGGATAATTTACTCAGAAACAACGACAATACCACGGCTGGCAAGGAGAGGTCTCACAATCTGGTTAGATGCATCGATGGTGTTGGAGTTCCGTGAATTTCTTAGGAGGTTCATGACGCTCCAACATGTGTAAAAAGCTTTATCTTTATAAATTATGTTTATTTTTAGTTTTTTATTTTCAATTTTAAGTCCTGTAGTTTCCTTTCATTGCACTATAAAAATATTATATAATAAATGTAATACAAATGTTATCTTTCATCTTTACCTTCAATTACCCTTGTGTATTCATTCCAGTTACAGTTTGTCTTCTTTTCTAGAAGAGTGAAAATTTTCAATTATGGAACTTTTATTTTGTGCAGAGGTTCTGATGATTTAAATCTCTCAAATTAAGATATTTAATATATTTATGTAAGCAGAGGAATATGAAAAAAAACATAAATTAAGCTGAGAATACAACTGAGTTCTTACAGGTTTAGAAATATGAACTTTGAACTCTAATTCAAACCGTCGCAGAATTAGTCTTGGTTGCTTACTGTCACACTTCTAAGTCTGGAACTGTCGACATCAAGGAAGTCTGGAAATACATTTCACAGAGTACCGTTTATGAAAAACTGCCAGCTTTGAAGTCTGGAGGCATTCTTCAGAGTTTATTTCACTAACTCTGAAAAATGTTTCCCATTGGAACCTTATTCCCAAATCTGGAAAAAAATACACCACTTCGTCGGAACGAACTAGGAAATTTGTAAGGAACCGCCAAACCACCATGTCTGAAATTAAGGATCTGTACTTGCATACTGAAGTCATCCTTTTTATATTTCATGTCCAGACTTCCTTGAAGTCTAAAAGTAAAAATCCATACTTGAATACTGAAGTCATTCTCTAAATTTCATTTCAAGACTACCTTCAAAACTGTAAGTTGGGCAGGTTATTCTCAAGCACCGTCTTACTTTTCACAAGCATCCATATTCGTTACGTAATTCTATCAGATGATTTAAATTTCTCAAATTAAGATGTGTAGTACATTTATGTATAGAGAGGATATGAAAAAAACACAAAACAAGGTAAGAATAGAGCCTATTAGTAATGAAGGTACCACACTGTTATTAAAAAGTGAACAACGCAGACCAAGCTGTTTACATTGCCTTAATAAATTAATGAATGAAATGTTGTTACTAAAATTGAAACTATTTACATAATTGATGAATCCTAAGCTAAGTTTCTAAATAAAATTTGTGCTTTACAAAACTAAATCTATCACTATTTTATTCTTTGCAGGTGTGTACTGAATCTTCCTCTTCTCTTCAGAGTTTGAACTTCATGTTAATAAGGATTGGAATGAACTTCTCAATTATTGTTCTTCTGTACTCAAGCTGAGAGTCAATATGCATTCTAATCCAATTTATAAGTTCTTTTAATTTTGGCCATCCTTCTCGTGGAGTTATTTTTGGCTTCCTCAACAGTCTGTTTTCTAATGATATGTAAATCTGTTTCAAGGTACCAGAGCTGTACTTGGCTATATCATATATCTTGAATAAGAACTTCTCATTCAGATTCTTGCATATGTATCCCGAAGGATCACACACTACAGTTCCTGTATGAAAGTTTGCCAATTCTCCATGATTAATCTCCGGATGCATCAAATATACCCTATCTCTGTTCAGAGTAATGGCCAACTGAAAGTCAATCATGCCACCCATTAAGGTAGCTCTAAGCATGCCATGAACAACATCAATCAAACCCTTTCTGAACTTGACACCTTTATCTTCGAATGGAGCTAATTTGTAATGCAATTGGAGCAGATCATTGTGATTGATGGATATGAAATCAGCCTCTGAGAACTCATACACCCTATTATCTGTTCTCTCAACACTAAGAACTTGGTATACTATACCATGCCATATTTTATGTTTGATGTCCACCATCCTCATAATACTTAGCTTTGAGTACACATCTCTGTGCAACTTGCCTATTCTGTGCATAAACTGTTCATATTTTCTCTTGAATGCAGGTGGCTTCCTTGTAAATATATCCACGTAATTCTTGATGACGTAATTGGATTCGGACATGAAAAAATTCCAGTACTTGAATTCAAGTAACCATTCATCCAAATCTACCTTTTCTTTTTTCTTTCTCTTTCTCTACCACTGCAGTTGGAACCAGTTTCAAGGTTCGAGAAATGAAGTACTCCTGTGGAAGCACCACATCTTTACCTGATGCTTTCTTTGAATTTTTCTCCATTATTGCCTCCTTTTGACAATCCTTACACATTTCCCTAAGCTTTATCTTCTCCTTTATTTCATCTAGAAACTTTTCTTTCACATCTTCCTGTACATTACGTGAACTCTCCATGGTATTCAGAAAATGTGTCAATGTTTCGCTTGTAAACAAAGGAAGTTTTGTAACTTTCAGCACCCTTGGACCCAAAGAACTTCTAAAGTAGTACCGTGGTTCATTAAGGAATACAAATTGATTCATAAGCGCCACGTTCTCATAGCTTTCATCCAAAGGCTCATAAGCATTAATCCTTGTCAGGTCTAGATCTAATGCCACTTGCATATCATATAAACCCAAGTTTCTGATGTAAATCCCCATTGACCTTCTTATTTCTACTTCAGCCTAGGAAAGCTCTGCTTGTTCGAAATACTTCAGGAGGAAAAATTGATCTTCTAACTTCAACCTTGGAAAATTAGCACTAGAGATATGATATACTCGATTGTCTGCTCTCATTATTTCTAAATCCAAGTAATCCACAACAGCAAAGAATCTTACATGGAAGTTACGGACTTCAACAATTGGGCTATTTATATTTGTCTCTGAATCGTTTCTCCTTAGTTTGCTTATCATTTCAGAGTACATCATCTGCACTTCTCCAAGCCAGTTCCCATCAATTTCATGTTCCAGCATGACTTCCTCTTCATCATCTATTTTGAACATATGGTTGTAAGAGTTAAAAGAGCTGAAAGAGCCATCAGGGTTATGAATAACCATCTCAGAATCGTCCTCAGCAATTAACTCTGCTGGTTCGGCTGCTGTTTCTTGGTTTTCCTTTAGAGGTTGATTGGTTGAGGGAGAAAAGAATTTTTCATGAATTAAATGAATAAATGAATCAAAAGGTGGGAAAGGAATGATTGCAACACATGAGTTTTGAAAAATATGCTCATGTCTGGGTTCTACCTTATCATCTGGATTTTTAAAGTCCCCATCTGAACTAGGAATGGCAACGGTGTCAATTTCCTCCGTTTCCATCTTCTTTGTCTCATTGCAGCCTGCTTCGGTATTATCCACATCCATTCTGTTTTCATCACTATTTTCCTCTTCAATGTTCTCTTCAATTGTTGTATCAGCATTAGATGCCATTCCCAGTGTTGCTGCCTCTTCTTGCCTTATTCTCTTACCCCTATTTTCATTATTATAGCTAGCTTCATCATCAGAGTCATCATCTTCATCATGCTTCCTTTTAGATGACTCGGTTTCTTTCTTGCAACCCATTTGTTGAATATCTCTACGTATCAACACTGTCATGTATCTTAAATCAGCCAAATCCTCCTTCACGTTATCCAGTTGAGCAGTTGTGGCAAAATCTTCGGTATGAGGCATGTAGACTTTGGGAATGGTAGGAATGGGATTTGCTTCTGAAGCGGATGGATCAGTTGATGGTTGGATTGGATTTTTGGTTCTGGCTTGTCTATTGGTGTCATCCATTTGAGATTGCCTGAGGGTATTTACTTGACTAAGAATGGCAGCTTGGTTCTTAGCTTGTATCTCAATCATCTTATGAGACAAAATGTCAAAGTTTTTGAGGATACAGCTCTGAAACACCTTGAAGTCTTCTTTCGTTATAGAGTTTGATTCCAAGTTGTGGAGAGTTGTTTGGCTGGTTTTTGCGATATTCTTCACACCCTCCAATTCGTTTTTGTTTAGAAGAACAGAACTGTCAAGGCCATCAATTTTTTCCACGATTGCTTCCTCCATTGACGTCATCTTCTCGTGTAAACTTCTTATTTCATTTACAATCGTCAATTCATTGATTTTAGAGTGAATCTCTACAAATTCACTCTGACAAAAGACACTGAAGCTGTTAAACTCCGTTTGTGTGACAATTGTTGATAGGAAACCAGGATCAACAAATGATCCTGTTTGCAATCCCACAACAGGTGTGGATTGGCCTATTGATGTGACAAACGCATCATGTACAATAGATGTGCTTGGAAATGAAATTTCTTTGATGTTCATTCCACCAGGACTTCCACCCAATCCTTGACCATCCATAGACGGAATGTCTATAGGTGTTAATGCAGGTTGACAAACAACCTGAACAGGTACATCATGAAAACGTGTGCTGGTGAAAGGAAGATTAGAAGTTTCTGGTTCTGTATTTGGCTCAATATGGGATGGACTTCCCGACTCAATGTGAGCAAACGAATGATGAGGATGAGACAAGTGTTCCTCAATTTCAACATTAGCTTCCTCCAATTGAGGAGCTAATGGATTATCCGTTGGTTGTCTCAAAATGTTTAGTGAAACTTCGCCCTTTTGAGAAGGCGATGAGTGGATGGGTAGGGTTGATATGAGTGTCAACATGGGCTCAGTACCTTTTTCAATACCTTCCACCAGAGAATGCGGAGAGGTAGCAGCTGTGGGTGCCCGTCTTTTTGGGGATGGGGCAGGGTCCTCTTCTTTTTTTGACCCTGTTCTCTCTAAATGCTCTCTCTCTTTTTCTCTTCTACCCTGTCTCTCATTCACATTTTCCCTCTCTACACTTTTAGGAGACATAACCCTCTGTGTCTCCTCCCCAACACTCTTTTCTTTTTACCCTTCACCACTCGTTCTAGGTTGAAGTGCTTCTTGGGTAGGGTTTGCCGGTTCTGGCAGTCCCATAGAAGCGCACTATTCTCTAAGTAACCTATTATCGTTCCTAATATATGGTCTCAATTCCAATGGCAGTGGCATACGATTTCTAAAATTAGAAAGAGGAGTAGATAACCTCAGTGAATCCATGTAGAATTATGGAGCCATCTCCTTCTCCTCTCTTGCTGGAATGTTCGGTCGTAAGTGCATTGCCCCCTTCACGCAAAGTTGGAAGAATCTCTGAAATGGTATGTACCCAGGTGGCTTTGCAATGTACGCTTTAATTTCTTCCATGAATAGTGATGCATAATCATAATGCATGTTGAAATCTATTCCATGGAAGATTGTCAATGTTGGCCTTGATGCTTGATCCAGGCTTGAAGCTTTGGGCGATAAACATCGATTGATACAGGAGAACAAGCAGTACCAAATAGGTGGTAACCCTTTTCTCCCGAAACTGTTTAGTGTTGGCAGGGGATCTTTGTATCCCAATGAAATCAAGTCTTTAATCATATTCTCTTGAGATGGTAGGGCATCAAAATCTGATTTTCCCAACACTTCATTGTTATTTGGAAGAAAGAGCATCTTTCTTATCAGTTCAAGGGACAGGGAAAAATCGTATCCACCTACAGTTGAAGTAATCTCATTTTGTTCCTCATCATAGATTAGATTTTTCGACCACTATTGAAGATATTGAACAGAAACTACATACCTTTTGCTGAACATCCTTTTTAAGAGGATGTCTTTTAAGCATCTCAATAACAATTTGATGTTCCGGTTTGAATTTTTCAGATTCCAGATTTAGGGCACTGTTGTTTTCCTTAATGACATCATATTCAGATTCTGGTAAAATAGTCTGACTTACATCAAGTTCTGCAATAGCTATAGACATAGAAGCAGTCTGTGCTGGTTGGCTTTCATGAGCATCTCCCACTTCCCCTTGAGATTCAGCGGGTTCAGGGTTTTGTTTTTTAGGCTTCTCAGTGACCTGTTCGTCATTTGGCACCAAAATTGGTTCTGGATGATTGAATCTGGTGTTAGATGATGGAGATTGGTTTCCTAAAGGAAGGGAGACATGTTCTTGGATAGCAACTTCAATGTTTCCAATCAGGATAGAAGTACCCTGGTTGACCTCATTGTCAATCAGAAGAAGAAGAGGGTTCGAAACAGGTTTTGGTGGTATGGATTGTTTTCTGGACGTTGGACTGTGAGTTACCCATTGATGGATTGCTTTGGTGTTCTGTGATTGCAAAAGGTAAGTTCGTATGAGAAAAATGAAGGCGGGAGTGATGACGCTTCACATATATGGAGTATATATTTGGTTTTAAATTTGAATAAAGAACTCGAAAGGTTTATTTATAGAGTGACATGTGGAAGTGTAGAGTACTTATTGAAATCATTAAGCCTGACAATTTAAAACCGTCATATTTTAAAAAAAATGTTTAATTACCATTACGATGTAAGTTAATGGTTGGTCGTATCATATACGAACACGTGGTTGACAACCGTATTAGCTGCATTTTAGAGGAAGGAATGTGTTGTAAGTCTTGAACGCCAAGAGTTACTACCTAACTCTGAATTTCATTCCAGAGTTGTAGGTCTGCATGTGCCTAGACCTGGAACTCTGATCCATGTATATTCAGACTTAGTATATCTGAACTACAAATACTGGGTAGAATAACAAATTTTCCCCCAACCGATACTTCTATATCTGTATAGACCTTATACACTATCTTCTGTTATGTGACAGTCAATATTTGTAAATTAACCCTTAGCAAAGCCATGAAGTTGTTAAACTCCATATCAAAATATTCAAGTCTGGAATGTACAGAGTCTGTTTCTTGCTTCCGCACTTATAACCACAATCTTACATCTGGAACCAATTTCAAACTTAGAAAGCTGTATTCACAACAGACGGCGTGGGAAGACTTCCTCAGCCTACAGATTTGAACGTACCAAAAACTGTTCCAGATTTGCAATTCTTATTACTTAGCCTGCGTTGGGTAAAACTTTTTCTTTAGATCAGACTTCAATATCTCTATAAATCTTATAAACTACCCTCCTTCATGTGAAATTCAATATTTGAAAATTAGTCCTTAAGAAAGTCAATATTTGAAAATTATTGTCGCATGTCTGAATTTATAACTGAAGTCGTAAATCTTGTACACCACGTTCATACTTGGACGTGGATAGACTACACAACCTCAGAATTTTCATAAATTCATAAACTTAAAATTTAAATCATCGTGGAGTATAATCCCCATAAAATCGGGAATTTTAATCGTGGGATGTGGGTTTAAATTGTGATTCAATTTCCGTACTCCTCACTACTCAAATTGGCAACTTTTCTCAACGTCAAACCAGAACAATCAAAATCAATTGCTTGTCTTCTGTGAAGTATGATAACTTCTTTTGATTAACCTACTTTAAAATTTTCATTAATTAATACATGTTTTTAATACATGTTTTTTCTTCTACAGATTAATGGCTATTAACAATATTACATTCATTGAATATCTTGACATACAGAAGGATGATTTCATTGTGAATGTCCGAATTGTTAGACTGTGGAAGCAACCGGTGTTTAGAAATTAGGACGAAATATATTCCATTGAAATGATATTAATGGATGAACATGTAAATTCTTATATCTTTTTCAAGCTTTAGTAGTCCGCATGATACTGAATAATTTTCTAAACTGTCTAAGATCTTCACATCATCACTACTCATTTATTTTTTATTTTTATGTTATTTTTATGGGTTCCTAAGTTCAGTAACTTACTTCAGGAAGGGGCTGCAGTTTTCATTAAGAATCCTACAATTGCTCGACATGCAACGAAGTACAAGTTAATCGATAATACAAACAAGTTAAATTTGTATTACAAGACTTTTGTGTCAGCTTGCCAGGATTGTAAGGGTTCCATTTTTGGTTTCTCATTTGTGAAATTTGCAAATCTTATATCCAAAAGTATCCCAGAACATACATCAGTTGGTGAGAACCTGCCTTCTTTTAAGGGTTCCATTTTTGGTTTCTCATTTGTGAAATTCACGTAAGAACCTACCTTCTTTTTAACTACTATTGGAGTATCGAGAACTTCTTATGTTTTTCTTCCTTTTTCATAATTTAAGAAAAAGATCGGCTACAAAAACGTTAAAAATCCCTCGACTTCAGAAGTAATATTCGTGGTTCTGGTGTACAACTACATTGTCTCTCGTATTTGGTATTATTTTTGTGATTGGATTTTGGTTTGTACAATGATCTGTTAGTTGGTCAATGTAGTATGCTATACGCTTTCATTATTATTTCTTTTGGATTTAATATTAAACTTATTTGCATTAGCAACACAGAGGCTCTGCACTTAAGTGTTGAGAAAGAGCTCTGTCTTTTGATGTACTACATTAAGGCTCCCCTTCTTCATATGGGGAGTATATATTTGGTTTTAAATTTGAATAAAGAACTAGAAAGTTTGTTTATAGAGTGACACGTGGAAATGTAGAGTACTTATTGGACACATTAAGCATGACAATTTTAAACCATCGTATTTTAAAAAAATGTTTAATTACCATTACAATGTAAGTTAATGGTTGGTCGTATCATATACGAACATGTGGTTGACAACCGTCTTACCTGCATTTTAGAGGAAGGAATGTGTTGTAAGTCTTGAACGCCAAGAGTTGATGACTAACTTTGAATTTCATTTCAGAATAATAGGCCTGAATGTGACCAGACTTGGAGCTCTGATCCTTGCATATTCAGACTTAGTACATTTGATCTATGAAGACCTGGTAGGATAACAAATTTTACCCCAACCGATACTTCCATATCTGTATAGACCTTATACACTATCTTTTGTTATGTGACGGTCAATATTTGTAAATTAACCCTTAGGAAAGCCATGAAGTTGTTAAACTCCATATCAAAATGTTCAAGTCTGGAATGTACAGAGTCAGTTTCGTGCTTCCGCACTTACAACCACCATCTTACATCTGGAACCAATCTCAGATTTAGAAATCTATAGTCACAACAGACAGCGTGGGAAGACTTCCTCAGCCTACAGATTTGAACGTACAAAAAATTGTTTCATATTTGCAATCCTTATTACAAAGTCTGGGTTGAGGGAAAACTTTTTCTTCAGATCAGACTTCAATATCTACATAAATCTTATAAACTACCCTTCATCATGTGAAAGTCAATATTTGAAAATTAGTCGTTAAGAAAGTCACTAAAATTGTTAAAGTCCATATTAAAATGTTCGTGACTAAAATGTACATAGCTACTTCCGCACGTCTGAATTTGTAACCGAAGCCGTAAATCTGGTACACCACATTCATACTTGGACGTGGACAGAATACACAACTTCAGAATTTTTATAAATTCATAAACTCAAAATTTCAGTTACGGTTATAATTCCCATAAAATCGGGGATTTTTAATCGTGGGATGTGGGTTTAAATTGTGATTCAATTTCCGTACTCCTCACTACTCAAATTGGCAACTTTTCTCAACTTCAAACCAGAACAATCAGAACCAATTGCTTTTCTTCTGTGAGGTATGAAAACTTCTTTCGATTAACCTACTTCAAAATTTTCATTAATTAATACATGTTTTTCCTTCTACAGATTAATGGTTGTTAACAATATTACATTCCTTGAAGATCATGACATACGGAAGGATGATTTCATCGTCAAGGTCCGAATTGTTAGACTGTAGAAGCAACCGATGTTTAAAAACCTGGATGAAATATATTCCATTGAAATGATATTAATGGATGAACAGGTAAATTCTTATATCTTTTACAAGCTTTAGTATTGTCAGCATGATATTGAATAATTTTCTAAACTATCTAAAGATCTTCACATCATCACTACTCATTGATTTTTCATTTTTATGTTATTAGGCCACTAAAATACAAGCTAATGTCCTACAAAATTGGGTTCCTAAGTTCAGGAACTCACTTCAGGAAGGAGTTGCAGTTTTCATTAAGAATCCTACAATTGCTCGACCCATGTACACTATAACTGACAAGGATGATGGATCTGGTATGAAAGCAGAGAGGGAAAGTTTTGATTGTATGACTGACTGATGCAGAGGTAAAAAGACAGAGGTGTTGCCAAAGTAAGTAAAATTACATAATAGTGTTGTTCATTAACTTTTGCACACTCACATTAATGTTCGCTTAATAATCATATAGGTTCAGAATTTCTTTGAGAGTTCAGGATGATACTGGAATTGTATCATTGACATTATTTGATCGAGAAGCTAATAAAGTTTTGAATGAAATGGCAACAGAGTTGTATGAAAAAGTTAAAGAGGTAAGGTTAGTGGTTTTATAAAATTATATTTGCTCGTAAGTATTTAACTGTTTTTGGACGAAGAGGTTCTGGGCAGATGAATAACAGGCTGTACATAATCAGATGGGCTTTAATGTGAATCCTTGTAGGCCTTCATTGATTTATTACACGGCCTCTTTATACTGTATGCAGATATTCAGACTCGCTATACAGAGCTCTGAAGTATGCAGGGTTGTTCTTAATCCTACTTTGAAGATTAGAAGCCTTGTATGCAGAGTCACAAATCTATAGGAAACTTACTTACATAGAGGCTCTGCGTGGAACATGCAGAGCCTCTATACAGATCTGCATTGAGTATCCAAGCAACTTCAGGTGCGCTCCATGATACATGCAGATAGTCTGCGTAATTCTGTATGAAGCACGGAATCAAGATCAGAGGTTCTACGTAGCACAAGAAGAGACAGGGCTCTTACTTAAAAGCTAAGTGTATTATGTACAAAGATCGTCTTCTATGTCAATTATCGTAGAGATCATCTTACATGAAGCAGAGATACCATCCCTGGAGCAAGAGAAGGAGCCAGGCTTGAAAACATCTAGACCTTCTTGTCTTAGCATTTTTTTCAGCTTTCAAGCATTGTACTTTCGTTTCAATCGTATTGTACTTTTTGAATAGTTAATGTAAAACAGAGGTTCTTTTTAACCTCTGCCTTCAACTAAACTTATGTTTTTAATTCAAGTAAGAACCTTCTTTCTTTTTAACTTCTATTGGAGTATCGAGAACTTCTTATGTTTTTCTTCCTTTTTTCCTAATTTAAGAAAAAGGATTGGCTACAAAAACGTTAAAAATCCCTCCACTTCTGAAGTAATATTCGTGGTTCGGGTGTACAACTACATTGTCTCTCGTATTTGGTATTGTTTTGGTGATTGGATTTTGGTTTGTACAATGATCTGTTAATTGGTGAATGTAGTATGCTATAAGCTTTCATTATTTTTTGTTTTGGATTTAATATTAAACTTATTTGCATGAGTAACACAGAGGCTCTGCACTTAAGTGTTGAGAAAGAGCTCTATCTCTTCATGTGCTACGTTGAGGCTCCCCTTCTTCATATAGACCATAACATAGGTTCTGCACGTGCTACATTGTCACTCTAATGGCTCCGTGCTTCATACAGAGCTTCACAAAGGCTCTACACTTAAGTGTTCAGAAAGAGTTGTCTCTTCATGCCCTACGTTAAGGCTCCGCCTCTTACTCTAAAAGTGGACTTCAAACTTGTAACTTTGGACCATCCGAGTCTTAATTCTTGGAAATTTATTCACCCTTGTGCCTATCAAGCCTGACTTCGTTCTTCATACAGACCTTAACAGAGGTTCTGCTCATGCTATGGCATCACTCTAACCCTGCCTCCGTGGTTCAGACAGAGCAAGACAGACGCAAGTGTTGAGAAATAGCTCTCTCTCTTCATGCCTTACGTTGAGGCCCTGACGCTTACTCTGAATGTGGACTTCATAATTGTAACTCTATACGGTTCGAGTCTTAACTCTGAGAAATTTCTTCACCCTTGTGCCTGTCAAGCTTCACTCTGTTCTTCATATAGACCTTCACAGAGGTTCTGCACGTGCTATGCGGTCAATCTGAGCCAGGCTCCGTGGTTCATACAGAGCTCCACAGAGGCTCTGCACTTAAGTGTTGAGAAAGAGCTTTGTCTCTTCATGTTGTATATTGAGGCTCCCCTTCTTCATACAAACCTTCACAGAGGTTCTGCACATGCTACGCCGTCACTCTAACCTTGCCTCCATGCTTCATACAGAGCTACACAGAGGTCTGTACTTAAGTGTTGACAAAAAGCTCTATCTCTTCATGTCCTACCTTCAAGCGTCACCTCTTACTCTGGAAGTGTAGTTCAGACTTGTAACTCTGCACCGTATCCAGTTTAAACTCTGGGAAGTTTGTTCACCCTTGAGGTTGTCAAGCCTAACTCCGTTCCTCATACAAACCTTCATAGAGGGTCTGCACGTGCTACACCGTCAATCTAACTCTGCCACCGTGCCTCATACAGAGCTATACAGAGGCTCTGCACTTAAGTGTTGAGAAAGAGCTCTATCTCTTCATGTCCTACGTTGATGTTTCCCTTCTTCATACAGACCTTCATAGAGGTTCTGCACGTGCTACACGGTCACTTTAACCCTTCCTTCGTGCTTCATACAGAGCTACACAGAGGCTCTGCACTTAAGTGTTGAGAAATTGATCTATCTCTTCATCTTCTACGTTCAGGCTGCGCTGAATACTCTGAAAGTGGGCTACAGACTCTGGACCATTTGAGTCTTAACTATGGGAAACTTCTTCACCCTTGTGTCTGTCAAGCCTCCCTCCATTATTCATATAGACCTTCATAGAGGTTCTGCACATGCTATGTCGTCACTCTAACCCTGCATTTGTGCTTCATACAAAGCTACACAGAGGCTCTGCACTTAAGTGTTGAGAAAGAGCTCTGTCTGTTCATGTTTTACGTTGAAATTCCCCTTCTTCATACAGACCATGACAGAGATTCTGCACGTGCTACGCTATCAATGTAACACCACCTCCGTACTTCATACAGAGCTACACAGAGGCTCTGCACTTAAGAGTTGAGAAAGAGCTCTGTCTCTTCATGTCCTACCTTGAGGCTCCGCCTCTGACTCTGAAAGTGTACTTCACCGCCTTGTAACTCTGGACCGTTTTGGGCTTAAACTCTGGAAACTTTTTCACCCTTGTGTTTGTCAAGCATGACTCCATTCTTCATACAGACCTTCACAGAGGTTCTGCACGTGCTATGCCGTTACATATTTCGGTGATCCCAAAAACTTCTAAATAAATACTTATTTCACAAGGATAGGTCTGATATCCTTTTCCAGAGTTAAAATAAATGGTTTACTTCAGAGTCATTTCAACAGTACGGTTCTTGTATTAAACGTATGAACCCGTCAAAGTTAAATGTAAGAGTTGAAAGCTAACTCTGACTGGTTTGATTACAGACTTATACAATAACTTTCATACGTGGTTTGATAGACGTACAATGTGCATTAATGTTTAAACCATGTAATACGGCTCCAAAATAGTACTAAACAGACTTCAGATTTGGATTTAAATTGTAAATTGTAATTCTTGAGTATCAATGTGTCGAGTTCCCTGAAACTAGTTCTAAAATGTTACTTTCAGCATGTCTCAGTCTGAAATACAATACAAATGTTACTAATTGATGTCCGTATGTCCATTCATATATAACTGTAATTTTTACATTGTAAATGTTTTCTCAAATTTATTTCACATAGTTATTATAGAACTGTAGGAAACTCACCTTCCATGAATTGTTTATCATTCATCAACCTTGGCAGATTGTTGAAATGTTTCTTTCAATAAAAACCCATGGCTTTAAATTTTCCAAAGTTATATTGTGTAGTAATTTGTCAGCCTTAAAATAAAACTCCAATACCTTTTCTCCAACTTAAAACTCTGTTATGACATTGGTTTTCATAGTTTGCCGGATTTATAAATATGTTAATGTAGAAATTTGAAATATGCAACATGCTTTTCCAAGAACCTATTACTTCTGGTCTTCTACACTTAATAGTTAAAAGTCTGAATTCCATACTTGAACATTAAACTGCATCCTTTGCATAACATGGTGAAGACATAAGTTATTTTAGGTGATAATGTTATAACTTAATTTAAATATATCATTTATATTACGTTTAGGTTTTCCTTATAAGTAAAGAATGTTATTTCATGTATATAATACAATCACTAATTGCAAGTCGAAACAAGATCCATCAAAACATTGTTTCTACCCAAAAGCCTATGAAGAATTGAATGATGAGAGGTTTTGAACAGGTATATAACTCTTTTAAATTTTTATGCATAAAGACAAAGTCATATGTAAAATCTGTTCCAAAATAAGATGAATATATTTAAAGTCATATTAACAAATTATATAGCCCTTTCCTTCGCTTTCTAAAATCCTGTGAAATCAAAGCTACTGAAAAGTATACTAAAAAGGAAATTTGCACACAGTGAAAGATATGAATGACATATACACATTAAACATTGTATCTACTCATAGTAACTCTTCCKGTAATACCTTGGTAGCTATCTGATTTTTACAAAAGGATTTGAAAGGAATGAAGCCTGGTCCGATGCAATCACCCTTCTTTTCATAATCATAAAAAACAAAGTGATTGCATCAAACCAGACAATATCCCTCACAAACCACTCCTTATTTTCTTCTCTGAAGAGACCATTCATTCATCTTCTTCTTCCTTTAAGCCCTAATATTGTTTCATCTAATTTGAATCTGCAAATAGGCACAAAAAAAAAAGGAGACTCGGGTGTAGTGTGGAAATTTATTGGAAATCGTAAAGGACATATACTATTAAATATATAAAGATATTTTTAAAACTGACGGTTGAAATGACCTCCCAAAGTTGTAAATAAATTTATACTTTTTTCAAATCCGATAATTGTTAAAATAAAATATTCCCTACTCCTCACCTCTCACCCATTTTCGACTCCTAAACTTCTCTGTTCCTTTTTCATCGCAAAACAGATATTCATAGAGGACTGCTTCACGTTACCTCTGATCAAGCAAATGGAGCACAAAAGGCATATAACAATGGAGGTTCCGGCAACGTCAAAGAAGTTTTCTAACCAAGAAGAGTTATCATTCCCAAAACTTATAAGGATATCAATGACCGATCCCTATGCAACTAATTCTTTAGAAAATGAAGATGACCAAAATTTTGGATGGTGGCGTGTGAAGAAGTATGTTAATGAAATCAACATACAACCGTCGGGCAAAGCTACAATGATGCCTCTCAATGGGAATATGACGACAACCAGAAACAGCCCATCGGCTGTAGAATCGAAACAGAAAGCTATGAAGAAGAAGAAAAGTCCAGAGGGTAATGTTAGGAAGTTCCAAGGAGTACGGAAAAGACGTTGGGGTAGATGGGCAGCGGAGATTATGGATCCGGCTACACGCCAGCGGTTGTGGTTGGGGGACATATGATACGCTGGAGGAGGCTGCAAGGGTATATGATAATGCTTCCATTAAACTCTGTGGTGCTGGTGCTATTACAAATTTCGTTATGCCAACGGTCTTGGAAAACCCACCGCCGACGAATGTTACATCAATGTCCGACCATCATCCCAACCAAAAGTCGCTCAAGCTTCCACCTACAGATGCACCACCTTTGGATTACCAATCATTTGATTCAATACAACTTGTTGATGAAGTTGCATCTTTTAACATGCATCATGATTTCAGGTCTATAAACCCAAAGCAATTTGATGATTTTGGTATAACCCCTATAGCTCATAACTTCATTCTGAGACTGGATGTGGATCTCCCTCAACTTTAAAAATAGATAACTACTTCGAAGATATTTCAGATAGTACTTTAGATTTATGGTTTTCCTAAAATGGCTGGAACTTATTTTAGTTTGTTGTTGGAGTTGTTTAATTGAGTATTATTGTATTATTTTGTTAGTATCGTATTAATGCATATTTTTTATTAACATTTAGTCGTTTGATTGATTATTTTTATTTTGTTTTTCAAACAGTTGTAAATGATTTTTTTTTACAAAATATATATAGGTCACAAAAAGGGTTGACCCATATACAGAGCTTAAGTGTAATGGGATTTATTCGCATATTCATGTAAGCATCATAAATATTGAAGAGAAATCTGGATCGTAATTGTGGAAAAGGAGTTCAGATTTGTTCTCAATTTTTTTTGGCGAGCTAGCTTCTAAGTCTGGCATACAATTATGAATCTAACCAAGGGAACATAAGTCCAGACTTTCATGTACATGATGCAAAAGTCTGGAAATAATGACTTCAGATTTAGTGATACATAGACATATCAGAGTTGTTTCCTTCATCTGAAACATTAATTATGTGAAGAGAATTCTGAATTTCCATTGGAGAGAAGTAGTTCAGATTTATTCTCAGATTTCTAAGGTATGATACCTTGTAAGTCTGGCATACAATTATGCACGTTGACAAAGACACATTCGTCCAGACTTACAAGTCTGAATACAGTGGATCCAGACTTAGTTAGACAAAGAACATATCAGAGTTGTTTTCTTCATTTGAAACATCAATTAAGCCACGAAAAAAGGAGAATAAACGTGTATAGGGACAAATGCCACTTAAGTAGACCCATTTGAATTGTAAGTGAAGCTCTGTGTGTGGGGTGACTCTCTGCATACAACACTTAAACGTTTTTAGGCCTTCTCATTAGCTCTGACTCGACAATCTGGTACATAACTCTGAAAAACGAACGTGCAAAAAAACTGACAAGCAGTTTCTTAATTTACGTTGTATTTAGACCTTTAATTTACGGTTTCCATAACCTCCTCATCTGGGTAATCATTTTCTTCTTATAAAATTATTATTATCACAGACAACTTCCATTTCTTACTACAGTAAAAAAAACATTCTTTAACACAACTAACTAACTGAGTCCATCTTCTCATGATTGTTCATTCTAATGTTTTATTATGTACTGACTTCATGTACTGGTTTCTTGTTGAAGAATTAATTTTCTTGCAGATCTTTTAAAAAAATTCCATGGATGCTAGAGAAAGGAGAAAATTTAGAAAGACGGTTTTGAATAGTAGTAGACAGTCATTGAAGTCTACATCATCAAATGTTGAAGGTATCTGATTCAAAAGCATTTTGAATTCGATTTTGAATGAGACAAATATTACCTGTTTAGAAATTATGTTGAAGGCACTTTTTGACAATTATACTTTTCTCTAACTTTTTACAGATAATATCTCAAATTATGATAGGCAATTAAGATCTTCATCTCAGAGGAATAATATTCCCTAAGAATATGGATCCAAACACATGTCCACAATATCAACATACAAACTTGGCACATTCTTCTTCAGATGTGACTATCACAAATCCATTATCTGATAGTGCTAATGGTATGTGTAATCTCTTGTACACCTCATTTTTAAAGTAATGCTTCAAATACATTTTCAATACTAACAAATGTCTTACATTACTTAAATTTGTATATTTTAAACAACAAGTGTTCATGTAAACAAACACTACTGGTTACGTTCTAGCGCCAATTCATCCATGCCTTTATCAACAATAGAGCAAGCTTCTTCTATGGTTCGGTTATCAGCAGGGCATCATAGATTACAAAGGAGGAATGTAAATGTAGTTGATATACCAATCATTGATATTACATCAGATGAAGAACCGGACCATCCAGTAACAGCTACAAACATAATTACAGGAATATCTAAAGGTAATTATTGATTAATCAAATGTTTAATACTTACAGTTAGTTATTAGATTCGAATTTATTAAACAGAGTGCTTGGATCACGGTGATGAAAGTGTTATTTGTGAATGTTGTGATGCAAAACTATGGATAGATGAAGCTCTTCGAGGGAAAAAATGTTGGATGAAAACAAGTTACTCCCTTTGTTGTCTTTATGGCAAAGTTCAGCTTCCAAAAGAGAAAGAGATGGCTACTTCTTACGTAAATCTGTTTCATTGTGAGGACTCAAAAAGCAAATACTTTATGAAGAACATTCGTCGTTATAATTCAATGTTCTCATTTACATCAATGGGTGGCAAAATTGATTCTTCCATTAATAATGGAAATGCACCATACATATACAGGCTTAATGGTCAAACTACCATAGGATGGGTAGTCTTCTACCACCAGATGGAACAAAACCGAAATTCTCTCCAATTGTACATATATGATACCGAAAATGAAGTTTCAAATAGACACAGTTCATTTAGGTATACATTCATCCTTATTGTAATATCTTTTAATAAATTTACTTGAATTACATAGTATGGTTATATTAATGCTCACTCTGATTTTATGTTTGTTATGATTTACTTAGTGAAAAACAAGAAGCCTCTGCATCAAATTYTGATTCCCTTGATATTGAGATTATTCAATACTTAAAGAACATACTAGATGCAAAACATGTGTTGGTGAATTCTTATAGAATTGCAAGAGATTGTTTTGAATGCTACCCGGATGTCAAGTTAAGGTTACGGCTGATTGGAAGAAGAGAAAAGGATGGAAGAACATATAACCTTCCAACTGCTTCAGAGGTTGCAGCTTTAATTGTTGAATATGATGGTGGTACAATTGAAAAAAGAGATATCATTGTACAACATCAGACAGGTTATTTACAACAAATAAGTGAATTACATCCTTCTTACCTTCCTCTTCAATATCCGTTGTTATTTCCATACGGAGAAGATGGTTACAGAGTTGACATTCCTCATAGAGAGGTAACATCTTCAAGCAAAAGTAAAAGAACAACTGTAACAATGAGGGAGTTCTTCGCCTTCAAACTTCAAGATAAAAGAAATATGTTCTCATTACTTCTCAATGCAATGAGGGTTCTACAATAATATATTGTTGATGAGTACACAATGATTGAAAGTGAGAGATTGCATTATATACGTAAGCAGCAGAAAGTCCTAAAGTGTGAGACATATGATAATCTATGCAATGTACAAGAACAAGGAGAGTGGGATGTTTCAAACATTGAACAACGTGTTACCTTCTTCTTTCACCGGTGGTGCGCGGTACATGATGCAAAATTATTTGGATGCAATGTCCCTTTGTAAATGGTATGGACATCCTGACTTGTTCCTAACCATGACTTGCAATCCAAAATGGCCAGAAATTAGAAGATTTGTTAAGGACACAGGCCTAAATCCAGAAGACAGGCCTGGCATTCTTTGTCGTTAGAGAATTGAAAGAGAATGAGTTTTTTTGGCAAAATTCAAGCAGGTATGTTCAATTTATGATAACAGTATCAACATATTTTTTCATACTTTTAGTCTTATCTTTATTAATTTAAATTGTAACTTTTTTGTAGTTGTTTATACAGTTAAATTTCAAAAGCGTGGATTACCTCACAATTATATCTGTTTACCGATATTTCAAGCTACCTACTGTTGAATAGATTTATCCTATCATCTCAGCTGAGATCCCAGACAAAAACAGTGATCCAGACTTGTACTTACTTGTAAAAGAGTTCATGATGCATGGACCATGTGGTGAAGAAAACATTAATTGTCCATGCATGATTGATAGAAAGTGTTCAAAAAAATACTCGAAGAAATTTTCTGAACACACTTCAATTGATGTTAATGGTTATCCTGTATACCGCAGACGAGTTGATGGACGTTTTATTGAAAAATCAGGTGTTAAACTAGACAACAGAAATATCGTTCCATATAATAAACATATGTTGAAAAGATATCAAGCCCACATTAATGTTGAGTGGTGAAATCAGGCATCTTCAATCAAGTATATGTTCAAATATATCAACAAGGGTCCAGATAGAGCTACTGTTGCAATTGTAGAAAACAGTGATGATGCGGTCACTGTTAATGCTGTTGATGAGATAAAACAGTATTATGATTATAGATACCTTTCTGCATGTGAAGCTTCATGGCGTATTTTTGGATATGATGTTCATTATAGGACTCCTTCTGTTTTAAGACTTCCTTTTCATCTTCCGGGATAACAACAAGTGGTGTTTGGTGCTGAAGATAATATTGATAATGTGCTAAACAGACCATCTGTGGCGTCTTTAATGTTCTTAGCTTGGATGCATTGTAATCAAATTTATCAAGAAGCACGAGAACTCACTTACGTTGAATTCACTACAAAGTTTGTGTGGAAATTGGACGAACGATGTTGGGATCAAAGGAAAAAAGGATTCTCAATTGGACGGATTCATTCAGTTTCTCCTACTGTAGGAGAAGGGTATTACTTACGAATTCTTCTAAATAAAGTCAAAGGTCCTAAATCATTTGAGGGCATTCGTACAGTTAATGGAAAAACATTTCTGACTTTTAGAGATGCATGTTATGCTCTTGGGCTTTTAGACGATGACAAGGAATATATTGAAGCCATTGAAGAGGCAAATTTAATTGCATCTGGTTTTTATCTCCGGTTCTTATTTGCAACAATGCTGATTTCAAACAGTCTATCTAGACCTGAATTTGTTTGGAAAAAAAATGGCAATACTTAGCAGATGGGATTTTGTACAAACAACGAATTGCTTTACAGTCGCCAAGTATGTTAATTCTATATCTTAAGCATAGAGTTATACAACTATTATAAAAAACTATGGTTGTTATTAAATTGTATCTACTTTTAATTTCATGTATTAATTGTTCACATTTATATTATCTTCTTGCAAATTTATATCTTAATGAAGAACAAGTGGAGAATCTAACTTTGTTCGACATTGAAAAGATTTTGCTTCGTAACAATTCCACGTTGAAATACTTCACTACACTGCCTTATCCTGATAATGACTTGCTTGAATCCTTAAACAACCATTTGATTGTAGAAGAACTGGACTATAATCATCATAATTTACGTGATGAGTTTCAGACACTTGTAACTGCTCTAACAAATGAGCAAAGAGGTGTGTATAATAAATCATGACTGCGGTTGAAAAGAAAAAAGGTGATGTATTTTTTGTTTATGGGCATGGCGGAACAGGTAAAACATTCCTATGGACGACCTTGGCTGCATCAATAAGATCTAAAGGAGAAATTGTTTTAAATGTTGCTTCCAGTGGTATTGCATCTTTACTTCTTACCGGTGGCAGAACAACACACTCTCGATTTCACATCCCGCTCATTCTCAATGAAGATTCTCTTTGCCACAAAAAGCCAGACAGTGATGTTGCGAGCTTAATAAAGAAAACTACTTTGATAATATGGGATGAGACACCAATGGTTCATAAACATGCATTTGAAGCATTAGATAGAAATATGAGTGATATTTTCAATGCTCAATGCAGTGGTGACTCACATATGCTTTTTGGGGGTAAGGTAATTGTTTTTGGAGGAGATTTCAGACAGATTCTGTCGGTTATTCCCAATGCAGGTAGACAAGACATCGTAAATGCATCATTAAGTTCATCTTACATTTGAGAAAAATGCAAAGTCCTAAGGTTAACTAGGAACATGAGGCTAACTGCAAATAGTGAGAGTTCAGAAATTGAACAAACAAGGGATTTTGCAAAATGGATTTTGGACTTAGGAGAAGGAAAAGTTGGAGGTGATAATGATGGTGAAGCAGTCATTGAGATACCTCATGATCTTCTCATTACCGATTGCATCAATCCTATATCTGCGCTAATCGAATTTTTCTTTCCCTCAATTCTTGAAAACATCAACAACTCAACTTATTTTAAAAAACGAGCAATACTTGCACCAAAAAATGAAGTAGTTCAAGAAATAAATGATTGTTTGCTGTCATTGTTTCCAGGAGAAGAAAAGGAGTACTTAAGTTCAGATACGTTATGTGAATCAGAGCACATTCATGATGAGTTTGATAAAACTTTGTACTCTCCTGATGTTTTAAATGGTCTTGAATTATCAGGAATACCAAACCATAAGATTTTACTAAAAGTTGGTGTTCCTATCATGTTACTGAGGAATATTGATCAGAAATCTGGATTATGTAATGGTACTAGACTGCAGGTGTTAACATCGGGAAATCGAGAAATAGAAACACAGGTTATATCTAGAAGCAATATTGGAAGTCGTACATTCATTGCAAGAATGTTCTTAACACCTATAGACAAACGGATACCATTCAAATTTCAAAGGAGACAGTTTCCAATTGCTGTATGTTTTGCCATGACCATTATAAGAGCTAAGGACAATCATTATCAAAAGTTGGTTTATTTCTAAGACAACCGGTCTTCACGCATGGTCAGTTATCTGTTGCTTTATCCACAGTCAAAAGCAAGCAAGGTTTGAAAGTACTAAATATGGATGATAATGGCATTACTGACAGTAAAACAACGAATGTTGTATACAAAGAAGTGTTTAGTAATATATGATACATTGTTCTTATTTTATTAATGGTTTATATATTTAACTTATATTTGTTCAGTTTATATTGTGTTATAAATATTATTTTACAACTTCATCTTATTAACTCATATTATTATTAATTCTTAAGAGGCTTATATTTCATTTATGTTCTGCATTATAATTACCCGACCATAGAGGATCTGCATGTGCTACGTAAATTCTCTCACCCGGACTCCGTTCTTCATACAGAGCTTTAGAGAGGGACTGCATGTAATATGCAGAGTCTCTAACCAAACTTCCGTAATTCATACAGAGCTTTAGAGAGGTACTGCAGAAACCATGCAGGACCTCTATGCATGATTCTGTGTTTCATACAGAGCTATACAGCAGCTCTGCATCTACAATGCAAAGCCTCTGTGCATGAAAAATTTATACAAACTTGTAGCGTTGGCTAATTTTACCAATTAACTCATGAAAAGAGCTTCACACTTGTAACCAGATTGGTCGTCTTGTAACACTAGATATTGTCCGTCGTGAACTCTGGAGGATTTCTTAGACCATGTGTTTGTCAAGCCTGATTTCGTCCTTCATACAGAGCTTAACAGAGGTTTTGCACGTGCTTTGCGGTCAATCTAAACCAGACTACGTGTTTCATGCAGAGCTGCACAGAGGTTCTGCATTTAAGTCTTGAAAAAGAGCTCTGTCTCTTCACGTAATGCGTCGATGATCTGTCTCTTACTCTGAAGATGGCCTTCAGACTTGTAACTGTAAATAATTTCCATCTTCATCTTTAGAAACTTTTTTACGCTTGTGTCCTTGAAGCCGGTTTCCGTCCTTCATACAGAGCTTCATAGACGCTCTGTACTTGTCTTGAGTAAGAGTTCTCTCTCTGCATGTACTACCCAGAACCTCTGATTCCCTTTGCTTGTCTCATACAGAGGTATAAAAAGGATCTGCATGTACTACGTAGTGCTGCATACTGAATCTATATTGTTCGTCTTCATTTAGAAGTTTTTCTGATCATCGAAGCACATGTCGTCCTTTGTATATGTAACATTTAATTCTCGAGTAAGAGCATGTTTATATCAAAAAATTAATCGCACTTGTACCTTTGTCTAAGTTTATAAATTACCTCCGATTATTAATTCTTTATAAAATACATATCAGTTTCGCTTAATTTTTGTCATTAACCCGTGTAATACACGGGTCCGAACCTAGTATATATATATATATATATCGTCTAGACATTTATTTTATAAAACATCATTTTATGGAGTTATAAAATGAATAATTGACTATACGAGGTGTTACTCGAGTTGTAAATTTATTATGATGCTTTTAACTCGAAATATGCAATTATTAACCTATCTATCATATAATAGATAAGTTAATAATCACGTTTATGATATCGTTTTAAGATCTATAGCTAGATGGTACACCTTATATCGGAACTCACGGTTCCTATAATTTTAATTGATGTGAGGAGCGTTCTTAAGCATAGTTGACCAAGGTTGACCCTAGTCGACGTAGTTGACCGTAAGTTGACTTTTATGTTGGCCTTTGGGAGAAATTAATCATTTATGCACTATTCGTTATTATAAATTAAAGGTTAACAGTCAGCGACATTAGTTAAGCAACCTACGTTATCAGGTGAGTCTTCATGAGATTTCACTGGGATGCATACCTAAGTACAAATTTATTTTTGCATGATATGAATTGTTGATGATGTGTACGTATGCATAATATTTCAATTACATACATGTTATAATATATTTTACATGTATGTTATTTTGTGAATAGTTACATGCTATGTGTTTAATCAGTTTTCGAATAACTCTAGCATGCTATTTCATTTTAAAGTTTTATGATTCAAGGGTGGACATTTGACCAGTAAGTCATGACCAGTATAAAACACGACTCGGATAAGTGGGTGATCAATTAAGACTGACATATCAACCCATGGCGTGTTTGTGAATAAATGACCCATACCCGACTAAACATTACATGAGATCTCTTATTTTCAGTGTTTTAAATATATATCTATATATATTTTAAAGTTGTGACTTTTATTATAAAGCATGCATATATGCCATATATATATATATATATATATATATATGTCAAGATATGATTTTATTCACGCAAACCATGAACTCACTGAACTTTATAAGCTGACTATAGTATGCATCTCAAGGCCATATAGTTCGAGGTTGGATAAGGGCAAAGGGCATGCTTAGAGAGTTGCTAATTATCATCTTATTTTTAGTCTTTTATCTAGCAGTGTTGTGTCGATCTTTTGTAACTTAACCTGGTATGAGGTGGGTTAGAACTTAAGTTAATTTCTAGTTGATCCAAAAACTTCCGTTGTAAACGGTTTAAACAATTTTATTTTAGCCGTCTTTTAGAGTATTTAGTTAGGAATTTCTTTCAGATTACGTAACATCAAAACAAAAAATGAGGGTGTTACATAACTGGTAGCTATGAATCGTTCATGTTCACACAATGGGCACAAAGTCCCTATAGCGGCGGTGCAAGTGTATGCCGACACTATGATCGCTTGCAAGTAATAGAGTGGTAAAGTACTGAGATCGTTTCCACAGAGATTGAACTACTGAGAGAAGCTTTAGAAGACGAAATAAAGTTATAAATAAAAGATTGACGTGGATGTAAGTATTCCTCAAGATAAAAAACAATATAATGGTCAAAAACTTATGCGATGTTTGTAAAAATTCCAATCTCTTGAAAATGAAGATTTATAAACAAATCCCACAACATTCCCACTCTCACCACTCTAAAGCTTGTTGATTTAGCTAAACAGAAAAAGAAATAAAATTCATACTTAAATCTCGTTGTAATACAAATCTCCAATGTTTGATTCTTAGCTAAATACATACAAAATTCGTATCTCTACGTAATTATCAAATACTTTCTCAAATTCTTTGTGCATCGTTTAAGTCGTATTTCGAATTTGTGCATCTTTGATTCAAAGATCTAATATTAACACTTTAAAATGAGCGGCTTATCTGACTTAAGTGACCAAGTTTACGAAGTGGTAAAGAATAGAAACACCCAATTATTGCATAAAAATCCTAAGTTAACCCACACCCACACCTATAGAAGTAATTAGCCCACATAGACAAGGAATAAAACATAAATGTAACTTTCATTAAAATAGAACAAAAGTCTGTTGCCACAATGGTGAGTCTGTGGGCAGCCGATTTATAATAAGAAGCTTAATACAAGAAAATTAAATGTTAAAACTTAATTTAAGAGTAGAAGTAGAGAGACTTCAACTGAGTTATGCTAGATAGGGATGAACCTCAAATGAGCCATTGGTTTCTTTATATAGGGAAGAAGTGGATAAGGATGATCTTCATTACCCAAAGGAAAATTGGGCCTTCAAATTTCTTGTGGATAAAGATTCATCCAACATTCTTTTTTAATCCAAAAACTCAGTTTCATAGGGCGGCTCCAACTATAGAATATTTTTTTAGAAACATCCTCCAAAAAGTTGAACCATATTCAAAAATTTGGAATCTTCCCACTGTGATGACACTGTAGGAACTGTCTCAAAGTGATGGTTTTCGGAATAAATTCTCGTCCTTTGTGTTTCATCCTCTTTTTAGAACTTTTAGAATAAACGGAGAAAAAGAAAGAAATTGAGTGTTTAATATATGCAAAAAAAAAATAACTCTAAAAAATTAGAGTTGTCGCTAACATATAAGAAAGGTATTTAGACCAAAAATTCAACCTTAAACGACGAATTTCCAAATTAAAGATGCGATTAAATACGTTAGGAAAATTCTAGGTGTTGTGTTACTAACTATATAATGCATTTAAAGTGTTTCAGTTTTTATAATATTTTTATTTTGCTTTCTTTTCTTTTTCTTTTTAAATTAAAGCTTAAAGATTTTTGAAAATCCATATTACCTCTAAAAATACGAAAGGATCAAGTTACAGAAACTTGCAAAATATTATTTGTTTTAAACTAAATTATCTCAAATTTTAATTAGTAAAATATATCAAAAACTTAAAAAAAAAATTCAGATTTGATACTTATTGAATTTTTTTCTCTTTAATTGGTTTATACGTAAACTAATGTATGATTAAGTAACAACCGATTATCTATATCTATACTATATTATAATGTATTTAGCTAAAACTCTTAAAAACTCTTAAACCCTTCCCATATCTGAATTCGTGTAACTAACTGCAGATAAACACAATCAAATACAGGATAAACATCTCATTTTAAATAAAAAAATCTAAAATATAATTACTATAATCATTAAATTATAACAGAATACTTAATTATAATCTTTATAAAATTTATAATATTAAACCAAAAATAAATTGTTTTATTATTGTGACATTCTGTCATTCTGGAGTCTCAGGTTAGTATTGTATTATAGATCCTATATTTAGAAATAATATTTTTTAGGATCTAGTTTTAGTGATTAGAATTTATCTAGATTAGCTCCCAAGTCTTATTTGAAAGATCACGTCTTGGTGGGAGATCAGATAAAGCTAACTTGTGTAATGCCAAATATTTTTGAAATGCTCTAAATAAAATAAAGTTGATATTATAAACTTTTAAATTAAAATGCAAAAGTCTCATTTATTTGTCCAAATGATTTTTAGTAAAAGGTGGGCTTATTATTATTTAAAGAAAATAAATTATTATTTTTATTTGGGTTTGGGCCTTTAGAGGTCAGCCTATTTCCTCTTTAAAAAGCCTCATATAAATACCCTTCATCTTTTGAAAACTCTCATTTTTAAAGTATTATCAGTATAAACTCTTCATCTCTCTAACCTCTCTCTAAAAGAAATCMCCCTCCAGCCGATTCCCGCAAGCAAGCTTCTAAAAATTCTGTCAATCTTAAAGAATACTCAAGATTTCAAAAAAAATGTATGATCCTAGTTATCTCACCGTTTTATAAAATAACTCAAGTTTTTGTCTTCCTAAACCCGCATCTTGATCTTGAAGTTAAAAATCCTGGAGAATTAAAAGAGGGGAGATTATTCATCAAAGACATGAAAATGTCTTCAAAAAGGATAATAATCTATGATCCATGTTCTTTGAACTCCGAAGTAGGAGGAAACCTATTGCATGCGAAGTTTGAGCATGTAAGGTTATGTTTTGAAGTATGATAGAATCTTGCATGCATCTTTAAACTGTTCTATCTTCCTCAAAACTGAATGGAATCGGGAATTATTCTTTCTGGAGATTAAACTTAATTTGATAGCCTGAAATGGTGTTAAAATCCTTGAAAAATGATGAGTTTAGACTCCAAATGACTGTCACTYGAAGAGTGTGCAATCTGATTTGGGGGCTGTGTCACTCAAAAAGGATAGGGTAATGATGATTACCCTAAATCTATATTCAGTTCTTGAAATTTGGAAAAAGTCTGTTTAACTTTCTTATATAGTAGATATAAAATTTGGTCATAAAAAGAGGTATAGAAGGTTCTTTTTTGGCTATTATTTGTGGAAACAAAAATGTCAGATTTAGAATTTATATTCTGTCCAAATGACAGCTTTTTGTATGAAGGGTTTAATTTCAAAATATACATTTTTAGAAAAATTAATAAAAATATCAACT
>NC_037531.1:302818-307964 GCF_001531365.2 Cynara cardunculus var. scolymus
AAACCATTGGACTAAGGAACTGCTTAGTCAAGTTTATTGTGTCATGAAATATTGATTGTTATTGCATTTTGAAATAAATGCTAAAATGATGTGCTTAGGAGTATATTTTCCAAATAAAGTCCCCGTCCGTAAACGCTACTTCTTAACTCGGGCACGTCCCCGGGCCGTGGTATTGTGGATAGCCGCTATTGTGTTGACAGTCCCACCCAGAAAGGGGTGCACATTAGCTATGTTTTCTTGTCTAATCATGTGGAATTTGGACCACCGCTGAATTAGTACATCTACGAACTGTGGGACCTAAGTAAGTGTGCGGGCTACTTGTGGTCGTTCGTAAAATAATGGGGCAAGTTGGTCAGGTAAGGCTCAGTAGCGTCTCAAGTTTTTACATCGTGRAAGATTTACATTTATTATGTGCAAATGATTCGCATAAGTTTGCAAATATTTGGTTTGTGCATTAAATTGTTTTATGCATGTGAAAATCCGTGAGCTCACCAACTCTTTGTAGTTGACTCGTTTTATGTTCCATGTTTTTCAGGTAACAAGTAAGAAAATGAAGTATTTTGGGGAGCATACTTGGGGAAAACTGATTAAGTTCGCAATGGATGCTTTTGTAAAAGAAGTATTTGTCAAATATTTGGTTGTGATGTTAAACTCATTTTATTTTGAAAAATTGAAAAGTGTTATTTATTAATTGTTGTTGTGACTCGCTTGCCTGTTACATCTCGTATTTTTGCTTTAGCGGGGTGTGACAGATTTGGTATCAGAGCTTCAGTTATAGAGAACGTTGGTTTTCTTTACAAACCATCAACTATAGCCAAAAAAATTCAAAATGGTTTTCAGTAACTTAGAATCATATGATTTTAAAGAGGATCACGTTATTATATGTTGATTAAACATAGCCTGATCACCTGTGTTTAACTTACATATAGTAAGAAGAACTTAATCGGTTATACTATAGATATGCTCCCGTAAGGAAATTGTTATGAAAAGCATGATTTTATGTGTTATACTCACTATGAATATCCATTGCCCTAGAAGGACCAGAAACGTTGGGTAGAAAAACCCTTATCTTGTTAAGTGTCCTTGTTGGACCAGAAGCTCTGATTAGAAGAACCAGAGACGATGGGATAGAAATTCTATAAAATTTCCAAGTGTTTAAGTGGTCAGAAGCTCTAGTTAGAAGGACCAGAAGCAATGGGACAGAAATCCCATAAAAGAAGCTTTGGTTAGAAGGACCAAAGGCAAAGGAATAAAAACTCCTTAAATTTTTTTGAGTTCATGAATGTACCAGAAGCATTGTTGAGAAGGAAACCAGAGATCGATGGATAGGTTACTTAGTGTTTTTCTAAGTATGGAAGTTGACCAAGAGGCTCTGGTCTTGAAACCAGAAGCTCTGGTAAGTGCATTATGAGAAACCAGAGGATCGATGGACGAAAATCCATTATTATTCTAAGTATGGAAGTTGAACCAGAGACTCTGGTCTTGAAACCAGAAGCTCTGGTAAACCAAAGGATCGAAGGACGAAAATCCATTATTATTCTAAGTGTGGATATTGAACCAGCGGTGGATAAAATAGAATTCCATTAGTTTGCAAAAGGACCGATGGATGATAAATCTTTTCCTAAGGATTTTACTTGAACCAGAAGCTCTGGTCATGAAGACCAGAGGCTCTGGTAGTACAACCAGAGGCTCTGGCAGAGGTTTTATATTTTGAGAGTAGTTTGATTTCCACCTTTAGCCTTGTTTAGAAGCTTTGGTTATATTTCTAAGTATTTATAAGATGGTGTATTTAATAATTAAGATTATTAATGTCGCAGATCACTATGGCGTCATCCGACTCTAGTGAGTACTCAGTCGATGAATCCGATTACGTAGTTGGCCACTCTAGAAGAAACTCAGCCCATAATGAAGAGATAGACCCATACGAGCAGAACACTGCGACCAGTGAAGCATCTGCCTCTCCATAAACATCTTTCCTACCCCCATCGGAGCCAGCACTCGATGTTCCATCACGAACTTATCATGGCTCAAGGATCAGAGTCACACCAAGGAAGAGCGTTCCACTGCCGCAACGTGTGGCATTTGAAGACTCTGTTAGAGTCATAGGAGAGACATCCCGACCACAATTAGGGAGCAGGATAACTCAAATGGTGACTGGGATACCTGCGTCCTGCACCCAGGGCATGAATCTGGCTGAAAGAGAATGGGTAAGGAGAATTGCATCTGATATCATCACCACATCCTAAACAACCTGTCCGATGTGATGGAAGCACACCATCAGCACTTGTTGAGGAACACGGACGCCGTCGCTGTAGCAAGGCGGGAAATAAGGAGGTTGTATAGATGGTTGGTAGTTAGTGGAGTGATGATGCTAATTTTGGGAATAGTGATAGGATGGATGTTGTTTTAGAAGAAGGATTAGTGGTAGGAGGCCCACTCTTTTGCGTAGAAATTCACTATCCTGTTTTGTGTGACTGTGAACATCTTTGAATGCATAATGTCTTTTTGGGGAAACGCTTATTTATGTCAAGTCATGGTGTGCATAAGATTAATTTATTCTGATTATGTAAATGCTTGAATAATATCCATGCGATGAACACTCTTGGCATCATTTAAACTCCTGAAAGCTATCACCTTTGTTATGCCATAAAAATGACGAATTCCCTTCTGACTTAGGCTTAAAAGATGCCGCCAATGAGAGAAAATCCTGAGGTTGCACGACTAGTGTCAGAACAACTTCTGGTCACACTCCCCAACATAGTCAGTCAAGTGGCTGCTAGCATGAATGCTAACCAACCAAATAATCCAGAGTCGAGGGCGGCTAGAGAATGCACTTATAAATCCTTTAGATTTTGCAACCCGAAAGAATTCAATGGAACCGAAGAAGCAGTAGGATTATTATCATGGCTTGAAAGCATGGAGTATGTTCTTCATATTAGTAAATATACTACATAAAATAAAGTAGAATATGCGGCATGCTTGTTGCAAGGTAGGGCACTTACTTGGTGGAATACATTAGTGCAAACCAGAGGTCGAGAAGCGGCTAACCAGCTTTCTTGGGAAGAATTTAAGAAATTGCTAAAGGATGAATACTGCCCAAGAAGCAAACTCCAAGAAGTTAGAAATGGAGTTATGGAATCATGAAATGAAAGGAGAAAATATAGCTGATTATACAGCTCGATTCCATGAGTTGGCGAATTCAGTACCTCATTTAGTGACACCGGAGGAAGTCCGCATCGAGAGGTATATTTGGAGATTGTCCCTAGAAATTAGAGGAAACATTAACTCGAAAAATCCAAAGACTCTTCAAGAGGCAATAGACATTGCCACCAAACTCACGAATAATGTGATTTGGTCAGAAGAATTTGCTAAGGGGAAAAGAAAGATGAAGGAGCAGGGTAATCGAAGGCCTGGGGGAAAGTATGACAAGAATAGGAGGGTAATAGGAAATTTTGGGGCACAAACTCAGGCGGTAACTCAAGGAGGCGCGACTAAGTGTAATAGATGGAAATATCCACATCGGGGGAATTGCATCATTTGTCAAAGATGCCACCTAGGCGGTCATACAGCAAAGGACTGCCGAAGGCGATTATGCTTCGAATGTGGGAGCCCAGAACATATGCGGAATGTATGCCCAAGGAGGAAACAAGGAACAAATGCAAGTCAAGCCCAACCAATCAGTCAAGGACACCCAGAGGGTCAGGCACGGGGTAGAGCATTTGAGATCGGAGCCAAAGAAGCTAGCTATGATCCCAATGTGGTTTCAGGTACGTTTCTTCTGAATAATGAATTTGCATCAGTTTTATTTGATTCAGGGGCAGATAGGAGTTTTGTATCACTAGACTTTGTGTAAAACCCAAAATTTCGAGGAATAGATAATTTACCTTTATTATTATTTCTATTTTATTTATATGTATATATATATATGTCAAATAAAAAAATAGAAATTTAAAATAGGTTTAAAATCGGACCAAAAGTGAAGGAAAAGTCAAGCCATGGGTGAAAGTGTAATTTCGCGATAGTTAAAGGGTTGGGTCGGATGTAAGCAGGTCCAAACCAAAAGGACCTATTTTGTAAATGTGTAACAGACCTGCACCGCAGAAGGGCCTGCTGCCAACGTTGGGTGAGGCAGAAGAGGAACAGGCGGTGCCTGGTCCAAAAGGGGAAACTGTGACCTGCCCGTTGCAGGCTGTAGAGAAGCAGTTTCACAGCCTAAAACTCGGGATTTGGCAGATTTGGTCAACTAATAGGCCAAATCGTTTGAGTATAAATTATGGGCACTGGTTTAGGGTCGCCATTCTTTTAAAAGAAGAAGGAAATCGTCGAGCTTGAGAGAGAAAAACCGGAGTTCAAGACCAGGCAAGAACCCCCTGTTTTCTCGTCATTTAGAGGTAAATGCTCAACCAAAATTTATGTTGTTACAATGTTTAGTTGTACCTTTGACACTGTGTAGAACTCTATGAAGGCCCACGTCCAAACTTCGTGTTTTAGAGTTCGAATTCAAAGTTTAGATTTCATTTGGTGAATACGCTGTATCGCGTTCTGTTTAGAAACCACTTTAAAGAAGGTTATAYAGAAGCTCTGCATGAGAGCTCTGTATCAAGTTATAKGGTACAGAAGCTCTACATGGGAGCTTTGTATCAAGTTATGGTAGCCATAAGCTCTATATGAGAGCTCTGTATCAAGTTGTGTTAGACAGAAGCTCTGGAAGAAACCACAGAGGGGCTCTGGCCCTTAATGTTGAAATAATTTTAGTTAAGTCACAGAGGCTCTGGTCTTAGGTTCGAAAATATGTTCCAAGTCTAGTTAAGAACCAGAGGCTCTGGTCGCGAGACAAGAAGCTCTGGAAGATAGAGACCAAAGGGGCTCTGGCCCTTGAATTATTTTTCCAAGTATGATTTGGGACCAGAAGCTCTGGAAGAGAGACCAGAAGGACTCTGGTCCTATGTTGAAATAATTTCTAAGTGGCTAAGAACCAGAGGCTCTGGTCATGAAGACCAGAGGCTCTGGAAGAGAGACCAGAGGGGCTCTGTCCTTGATATGAAATATAGTTGCTAAGTATGATTCAACCAGAGGCTCTGGTCGTGAGACAAGAAGTTCTGGAAGAGAGACCAGAGGGGCTATGTCCTTGATGTGAAATATAATT
>NC_037531.1:309299-315784 GCF_001531365.2 Cynara cardunculus var. scolymus
TACTTAGCCTAAGCTTAAACTGAGAGGATTGTTGGAAGCTTTAGTTTAAGGTAACTAGGTTAAGATTTACTTAGCCTAAGCTTAAACTGAGAGGATTGTTAGAAACACATATTTATTGTGTATTAGTATTGCTTATCATGCGAATAAGTTTGATCCCATGTTACTATTCGACATGGTGTTCCTTTTATGACTTGTAGGAGACATGGTTCACACCATTCACACCAGGTCTAGCAGACGCGGACGCGGGCACGGATACGAAACACGTAGGACACCACACTGGCTAGGACCAAATAGGGGATCCATTGACAGTCACCGCCCCAGCACCAGACATGTTTCCCGCTCCTGGTCCAGAAGCAATAGTCTGGCCCACACTGGTGAGGTTTCATCGCGAGAGCCCATCGGGAGAAGGACCACATCCGAGCCTTCGGTGGACTACACGCCCCGCACCCCTACACGTGAGGACATGATGGAGACTATAGAGGCCTTGAGTGGCGAGAACACAAGACTAAGGGAAAGGTTGACCCGAACGTTAGATGGCAATACTAGACTGAATGAATGGCTGAACAATCTTCAGCGGGCACATGCCGAACAAGGAGGGGCCCTAAACGAACTAATTGAAGAGAATGCACATTTGTCAGAACAGTGTCATGCACTGATTTGGGACAAAGTTGTACTTGAGCAGGAGCGAAGAATTGATGCTCGTCCAGTAGGCGCTAGGTTCAGACACAGAGTTCACTTCTATAAGAGGATGACCATAGACAGAGTTCACTTCTATGATGGAGACTATAGAGGCCTTGAGGGGCGAGAACACAAGACTAAGGGAAAGGTTGACCCGAACCTTAGATGGCAATACTAGACTGAATGAATGGCTGAACAATCTTCACCGGGCACATGCCGAACAAGGAGGGGCCCTAAACGATCTAATTGAAGAGAATGCACATTTGTCAGAACAGCGTCATGCACTGATTTGGGACAAAGTTGTACTTGAGCAGGAGCGAAGAATTGTTGCTCGTCCAGTAGGCGCTAGGTTCAGAGATAGAGTTCACTTCTATAAGAGGATGACCATAGACTATACCGGTGTAGTAAGGGGGTATTTCTCCGACTAGGTCCAATGCATCAAAAACGGCCCAAAGGCTAGTGTGTTGTGGCATTCCAGGCCGTCCACCACTTTTGAGGAATGGTTGAGGTTGAGGGACCCTTATCTCCCTTATTACCCCGCGGATCAGTTTTAGACATGGAATCCTTTTGAACGAGGGAAGATCTTTTGGATATGTGAATTATTTGTGCGTGACTAGATAGCTGAGCGAATTTTTTTCATCTAGTCCATTGCTTCAATAGATTTTTGAGCATTCACATGATTTAGAGATATGTTTAGAATGATGTAGTATCCCATCTTTTGTAAGTAAATGGGATTATGTAATGTCTCTTCCCAAGATTGTACATTGACGCGAAATATATATATATATATATCTTTTTGAGCATTATGAGATTCTCGACATGAATTTCTTATTATGTATTTCTCTTATATATATATAGTGATTACATATATATATATATATATACATATATATATATATGTAATGGGTTATATTGACTTTAGAACCTTACTAAAACAATAATACCCTATATTGTCAGTATGGTTTCTCGTGGATCAACAAGGAACGCCCTAAATGGGGGAGGTATTAATGGCATAGCCCCACCAACAGTTCGAGGACGGACGCGAGCCCAAAGTCGAGGTCGCGGAAGTGTCCGAACCGCTAGCTCTAGTACGACTTTATCCGCGCAGGATAATTTAGCTATCAGTAAGAGTCAAGGAGATCAGGAAGGGGAAAATCCCCTCACAAAGGAGATGATAGTTGAGCAAATGGCACAAGTCCTTCGGGATACATTGCCAAATATGATTAAAGAAATGTTGGGTGACAGAGTTAAAGACAACGAAAATGGAGAAGAGGAAAGTGTTTGACATAAGAACACTCAAGCCACTGGAAGGGTGGAAGTATTTGGTAAAGAGAAGGCGGAGTCGCCCATCAACGGAAGAACGAAATTGACAACAAAGGAGAGAGGATGCAGTTTTAAAACATTCAAGGGCACCGGGCCGAAGGAATTTAAGGGAAAACAGGGCCCAGTTGGCCTGATGAACTGGGTAACCAAGATGCAAAGTAGCTTCAAGATTTGTAGATGCGCGGAAGATCAAAAAGTGACCTATGCTGCTACAACCTTTGTGGACTATGCATTGCATTGGTGGGAGACTGAATGTGCAATCAGAGGTGATGAGGGCATTGCTGCCATGATGTGGGAGCAAATGAAAAAGATGATGATGGATAAGTACTGTACACAATCGGAAGTGAACAAGCTAGAATCAGAATTTCTGAGGTTAAAGCAAGGCTCGATGTCGGTTCAAGAATATGTTAACGACTTTCTTGAAAAAGCAAGATTCGCCAGTTACCAGGTGGCTACCGAAGAGAGGAAGATAGGTCGTTTCAAAGACGGCTTAAGAATCGAAATCAAACGGTACGTAGACATGACTAAGCCGACCACTTTTGTCCAAGCTGTAGAGATGGCGAAGGTAGCAGAGGAGAACAACGCTAGGGAGAACTATGATAGAAGAGATGCAAAGAGAAGATGGGAAGGCTCGAACAAATTCGACAAGAAACCAAAATGGACTCCGTCTATGGCAAAAACAGGAAGCGAGGGACTCACTATTCCCCAATGTAACAAATGCAACAAGAGACATAGGGGAGAGTGTAGAGCGGGAAGTCTGACGTGCTACAAATGTGATAAGCCTGGCACACCGCACGAGAGTGCCCAGAAGGAAAAAATTGTTACGAATGTGGGGCTACGGGACATATACGACCTGACTGCCCAAAACATCGGAATAGTGTGACACCCCACGAGAAGACAGCGAATAACGGATTTGGAAGGAGACCGGAAAATAGAAAGGAGCTACCCAAGGGACATGGCCGAGCTTACAACATGACCTTGAAGGAGGCCAAGGAAACGCCCGACGTCGTATCCGGTATGTTCCCTATCAACAATGTGTATGCACATGTATTATTTGATTCGGGTGAAAATGGTAGTTTTGTGTCTACCACCTTCTGCCACTATCTGAATAACAGTGCCTGTAGGCTAGACAAAACCTACAGTATAGAAACAGCCGACGGTAGTCAGTGTAATGTAGCCGAAATATTTGATAAATGCACAATTGTTATAGATGGGAAGGATTTCCCCGTTAGGCTTATGTCAATGTGCTTAGGAGGTTTTGACGTAGTCTTGGGGATGGATTGGCTGTCCAACAATCATGCGCAAATAGTGTGCAATAAAAATATGATCAAGATTCAAACTCCGGAAGGAGAAACAATTCATGTTTACGGTGATCGAAAGAAGTGTTGTGTAGGGTTGATTAATGCAATTAAGGCGAATAGGTGTCTACGGAAGGGATGTGTGGCTTACTTGGCATACGCCATCGACGCCAAGCTCGAAAGAAGATAATACAAGATGTTCCAGTGGTGAGGGACTACCCATAAGTATTTCCGAATGAATTACCAGGAATACCACCGGAACGTCAGGTAGAGTTCTGAATCGATTTGGTACCAGGTGCGGTACCAATCGCAAGGGCGCCTTATCATTTAGCCCCAACAAAAATGCAAGAGCTGATGAAGCAATTGCAAGAACTCTTAGATAAAGGGTTTATCAGACCAAGCTCGTCGCCATGGGGAGCATCGATTTTATTCGTCAAGAAAAAAGACGGCACGATGAGGATGTGCATCGATTATCGGGAGTTGAACAAAATCACGATAAAGAACAGATATCTACTGCCGAGGATCGACGACCTTTTCGATCAGTTGCAAGGAGCCAGATGTTTCTCGAAAATCGATTTGAGGTCGGGTTACCATCAGTTGAAGGTTCGAGAAGAGGACGTGTCAAATACCGCTTTTAGGACTCGTTACGGACATTACGAATTTGTGGTAATGTCGTTTGGATTAACAAACGCACCTGCGGCATTCATGGACTTGATGAATCGAGTTTGTGGACCGTATTTGGACCAATTTGTCATAGTCTTTATAGACGACATTTTGATCTATTCGAAAAATGAGAAGGAGCACGAACAACATTTAAGGTTGATCCTTGAATTACTAGCAAAGGAGCAATTGTACGCCAAGTTCTCAAAATGCGAGTTTTGGTTGCATGAGGTACAATTTCTCGGTCACGTAGTCAACACAGAAGGGATCAAGGTGGATCCGGCTAAGATTGATGCAGTTATGAACTGGGAATCACCAAAGTCAGTATCGGAGATCCGAAGTTTTCTAGGCCTAGCAGGGTATTACCGATGGTTTATCCAAGATTTCTCCAAGATAGCAACACCTTTGACGACACTGACGAAGAAGTCAGTTAGGTTTGATTGGGGGACGAAACAAGAGAAAGCATTTCAGACACTTAAGGAGAGACTAAGCACTACACCAGTTTTAGCACTACCAGAAGAAGTAGAAGATTTTGCCGTTTATAGCGATGCATCAAAAATGGGTTTAGGTTGTGTACTAATGCAGCGAGGCAAGGTCATTGTATATGCGTCTTGTCAGTTAAAAGAACACAAGAGGAAATACCCAACTCACGACATGGAACTAGCAGCTGTTGTCTTCGTGCTAAAAATCTGGAGACACTATTTGTACGGTACAAAGTGCATGATCTATACTAATCATAAGAGCCTTAAGTATTTGTTTGATCAAAAGGAGCTAAATATGAGACAAAGAAGATGGATGGAACTACTTAAGGATTATGATTGTGAGATTCACTATCATCCAGGTAAGACAAATGTAGTTGCCGATGCACTTAGTAGGAAAGAGAGAAACGGACCAATCAGAGTCCGAGCCATGTGGATGAGTGTTAAGGTAGAGCTTCTAGATCGAATACGGGATGTTCAAAAGGAAGCTCTACTCGAAACGAACATCAAAAAGGATAGAATGATTGGACAAATTAAGACCTTGACAGCTGGACCAGATGGAATATATAGACATGGGAATCGGGTTTGGATTCCTAGTTTAGGAGATCTAAGAAATGTAGTGATGGACGAAGTACATAAGTCTAAATATACTATGCACCCCAGGTAGTAATAAGATGTACAAGAATATAAAGGAAAGCTATTGGTGGCCTGGTATGAAGAGGGCAGTAGCTGGCTATGTGGGGAAATGTTTGACGTGCTTGAAGGTGAAGACCGAGCATCAAAGACCGTCTGGAATGTTACAACAAATAGAGATCCCAGTATGAAAGTGGGATATGATCACGATGGATTTTGTCACCAAACTTCCAAGGACGGTAAAGGGGCACGACGCCATATGGGTAATCGTGGATCGGCTAACGAAATCTGCTCATTTCTTACCGATCAGTGACAAGTATACATTAGAAAGATTGGCCCAGCTTTATGTCAATGAGATCGTGTCGAGACATGGTGTACCGATATCCATTGTCTCAGATAGGGATGCTAGGTTTACTTCGAGGTTTTGGTCAAGTTTTCAGCAAGAAATGGAAACGCGGTTGAACTTGAGTACCGCATATCATCCTCAAACTGATGGCCAGAGTGAGAGGACGATACAAACACTAGAAGATATGTTGAGAGCTTGCGTAATTGACTTTGGAGGTAGTTGGGACAACCACCTCCCATTGATAGAATTTTCTTATAACAACAGTTACCATTCGAACATCAAGGCGGCACCATTTGAAGCATTGTATGGCCGTAAGTGTAGAACTCCAATTTGTTGGGCAGACATTGGAGAAAGACAACTAGCTGGACCCGAGTTAGTCCAACAGACATCTGATAAAATAGTACAGATCAGGAAGAGGTTAAAGGTTGCGCAAGATAGACAAAAGAGTTATGCGGATAGAAGACGTCGACCTTTGGAATTCCAAGTTGGTGATAAGGTTTTGTTGAAAATATCGCCATGGAAAGGGGTCGTAAGATTTGGGAAAAAAGGTAAGCTAAGTCCAAGGTATATCGGACCATTTGAGATAACTGCAAGAGTAGGAGCAGTTGCTTACCGGCTGAAGCTACCAAAGGAGTTAGGTGGTATTCACGATACCTTTCATGTGTCGAACTTGAGGAAATGCGTGGCTGACGAATCAGTTGTCGTGGATTTGGAAAACATCTAGGTTAATGATAAACTCGCTTATATAGAAGAGCCAGTTGATATTTGGAATTTGGAAAAAGTTTGTTTAACTTCTTTTTATAGTAGATATAAAATTTGGTTATAAAAAAAGGTATAGAAGGTTCTTTTTTGGCTATTATTTGTGGAAACAAAAATGTCAAATTTAGAATTTATATTCTGTCCAAATGATAGCTTTTTGTATGAAGGGTTTAATTTCAAAATATACATTTTTAGAAAAWTTAATAAAAATATCAACTTTAATTCATAAAATTCATTGGCATTGCATAGGATATAACTTGACTATATCTCTGTCGAGAACCTTTAGGTAATCTAATTTCTGGTCGTTGG
>NC_037531.1:322724-340183 GCF_001531365.2 Cynara cardunculus var. scolymus
TTATTAATGCTCCATATCTGAATTCATGTAACAAACTGCAGATAAACATAATCAAATACAGGATAAACATCTCATTTTAAATATAAAAAATCTAAAATATAATTAAGATAATTATTAAGTTCTAACATAATACTTAATTATTATCTTTATAAAATGTTATCTATACTATATTATAAAGAATTTGACAAAAACTCATAAAAATCACTTTTTATGCGTAAAGTACTGTTTAATAATGCATATTACTTAAAACTCAAGAGTGCAAGTAAATTGTGCGTAAGTATAAGTTATTAAAGCTCCATATCTGAATTCGTGTAACTAACTGCACATAAACATAATCAAATGCAAGATAAACATCTCATTTTAAATATAAAAAATCTAAAAATATAATTAGGATAATCATTGAGTTCTAATAGAATACTTAATTATTATTTTAAAAAAAATGTTATATTATTAAACCAAAAATAAATTATTTCAACTTTAAACTTAAATTAAATTATAATAATTTTTTTTAAAGAAATTACATAAAAAATGATAACTTTTAAACAGTTGATTTATATTAACATTGATATATTTTTCTTCAAATTTATATTTTATTCGAGAATAAAATCATTAATGCATTCTTAAAAACACATAAAATCGTATTATAACATCGATAGAGACAAATGTGTGTCGCTAAATTGTACGAGTACTCTTCTAATATATTCATTATTAATATTCATCCATGTTCAACTTTAAAATTATTGTACAACTTCAATTTTGAACTAAACAAAACTAACTGATAAATTTTGTAGATTTACCTATTTTTTCCTAAATCTATTGCGTTAAATATAATTAGGTTTTTATTAAACAAATCATATAAAAACGTGTTTCTATTATTTTTAATTTGATACCCATATCAATATAATTTTCTTAAATATTTGAATCATGCTTTCAAAATTTTGGCCACTGATATATTCACATTTCAGTAAATTCATAGTAATATATTTACTATGAGGGCGTTTATCAAACGCGTATCATGTGTTACTACCTTATCGGGTGAGTATGAGAATGATCGATAATCATACCCGGTAAAAGGCATGACAAAGACCAAGAAATCGAGAATCTTACCTGATAAATAAAGAAGAAGACTTTTCCATGATTAACGCTTACTAACAGTCTATTTTAATGGACAAAAATGTTATCCAATACGATAAAATAGAGGTGATGACTCTTGTTAGTAAATGTTTACCCATTAAACATTTGGTATACGACTCTTATGAACATTTAACCCATTTCCATTTTTTCATAAAAAATTACCTTATATTGTTAAAATAAATTAAAACTCAAGTTTATCTATACTATATTATAAAGTATTTGACAAAAACTCTTAAAAATCATTTTTTTTATGCATGAAGTATTGTTTATTGATGTATATTACTTAAAAATCAACATTACAAGTAAATTTTGCGTAAGTACAACTTATTAAAACTCCATTTTTAAATTCATGTAACTAACTGCAGATAAACATAATCAAATACAAGATAAACATATATTTTAAATATAAAAAATCAAAAATATAATTAAGATAATCATTGAATTCTAAAAGTTTAATTATTATCTTTATAAAAAATTATATTATTAAACCAAAAATAAATATACTTTGTTATTAAATCTAAATTAAATTATAATAAAAAAATTGAATTATAGAAGAAGTTATACTAAAAAACGAGAACTATTAAATAGTTAATTTGATACTAATATCGATTTTAATTTTTTCAAAATTTTATGCTATGTTAAATTTATACTTCATTCAAAAAACAATTTCAAAACTACGTAAAATCGTGTTATATTGATAGAGACAAAGAATAAAAACTAAATATTAAAATAGAGATGTATCTCGCTGTATTACGTGCTAATAAATTATTAATATATACATACAATTTCTTAAAACTTCATTTTTGAATTTTATATAACTAATTGATAATCAATTATTGAACACATTGAAATAAATTATAAGCATATTAATCTCACATCATACTTGATGTCATGATAATGAATTGAAAATTTTCACTCCCACAAAACAATACCAACTATAAACACAAATCATTATCAAAATAACACAAATCATTTCTTATATTACTTTGTTCATGAAGATTTGACCTTGATGGCAAATTCGAGTTCCTTAGCACATCAATTAAAGTACTTGCAAGCATTTCATACTACTTTTACTGCACAAATTCCAATATTCAAGTTGAGATAAATATCCATTTAAAGATTCTTTTGAGTGTTGATTGTGTTACATCTTGATGTCAAGAAAATTGTGTAGCTTTTATGATTCCCCTATTGGATGCCAATACTCCTCAGATCAAGCATGTATATACATTAACTTTGCTTGATTCAACCTTCCTAGAACTTCACCATCCTCCTTCGAATGCATCAACTTGCTTGCAACTTCTTCCATATACCTCATGTACCATATACCGTGAAAGATACTTGCACGAATGCAATACCATAAACAAAAAATAGTAAAAGAGCCTTATGTAACTTGTAAATTATATATATATCTTGACTTCCTCTTTTTACGTACCCATTCGGTTGCAAAAACATATATTTGCTCGAATACGTAATTCTACTACTCCCAAGTTTTTTTTTTCCTAATTGACGTTATTTCTTCATCCATGATCAACCTTCATTTCGAACTTTTCACAGCGTCCTCAAAGCTCATTCGATCTAAGGATGCTACAAATGCCATATTTAATGTTTTGTCTTCAGACAAATCTTCACAAGTGGCGTGCTCTTCCATCCATGAAGGAGGATTCTTAACTCTGCCCTCCCTTGGAATCATATCGTCTTCATTATCTTTAACGGTGCTCGAAGAAGCTTCCAGGTCTTCGTTTTTAACTTCATCATCTTCGTGTTCTTCCTCACCAGTTGTGTTGTTGTTGCCTTCGCTGCCTTCCCATTCCAAATCCACCAACAAATCCTTTTCAATGCTTGTGGTGTGGTGATATCTATACCCTTAAAAGGGTATAATCACAAGTAAATCATGCAAATATACATGGCTTACAAGTATCGTCCAAAGCAAGTAACAATGGTAAGTAATACCAAATATCGTTCCATAGAGATTTAAAATGCAAAGAGAGTCACAAAAGTTAATTTTAAAGTGAGATTTTAGATAGGGGTTTTTTGGAAGCAATAAAGCTTCAAAGAGAAAATATCTTTGCGAGAGTTGGTAAACAAATACTGAAATGAAACAATAATTAAAAGATAGTATGAATGCAAGATCATATTAGATTTCAGCAACGAAGTGTAATGAATATTGCTCTATAAATAGCTCTTTGCAACGCCTACTGGATTGAACGGCCTTCCAAGGAAGTATAGATTATACCATATGTTGGAAGAGCACTTGGTGATGCATCAATCCTAAACTAGTACAAATCTTGCCTTTCTTTCCATATAATTTTGCAACCCATAAGATTACAGCGACTCTTTATAGCATCTACAACACACTTAGTAAAAATATTTGCTTTGTCTTAATTTTAAGTCCAACTCATCTGAATAAAATAACATGTGTTAGTTTGTCAAAGATTACCAAATGAAATATTAATACCACTTGTGAATAACGAAATAAATTGTTATTAGCAAAACAATCATCGACTAACACTTGTTGTAATCTCACAACCTTCAATTACACCCATACTTAGGTATTTAGCCTAACATGACTAAATGTAAGTGCTTAAAAATAAATGACATATATGGAAATGACTAAATATAAATGACGTAAAAGTAAATTTTACACGAAAAGTAAAGAGAAAGCTGGAACTGACAGTGATGAAGAACACTTAAAAGTATTTGCAAATTGATATTAAAAAGTAAGCTTAGATGAAGTTTTGTTCCTGATGAGAAAGCGATATTGTTCAAAGTGTTACAACTAAACAAAAGATTACCCCCACATATATACTAGCAAGTAGTAAGAGGGGAATCAAAAGTACAATGGGTAATAACAATTGGTTATTAACCAATGAGTAATAGAAAAGATGCCTTATTACAAAATATGCTTAAATACAAAAGGCTAGTGTATCTTTGCAGTGACATCTTCTATCAAAATCGCTTGCTATCAGTACTAGAAGATGTCATCCTCCAAAATTTGACTTTTCAACATTTTCAACGGAATTGAGCTAGTTGTGCCAATATCCAGTATCCAGTATTGCTAGGGGTGAGCAGCGGAACCGGGTACCCACTTGCGGAACCGGAACTGCCGGTTTCAGAACCGGAACCGATATGAGTGGTTTCAGTTCTTAAATACGGAACTGATTGAGAATGGTTCCGGTTCCAGTTCTCAATTTTTCAGAACTGCTACCCGCCGAGATCGATTGTGCATCTTTTTTATATATTTTGTGTGTTATTTTGTAAAAAAATATGTGCAATTTTTTATATAACTTGTGCAATTTTTTATGTAATTTATGTAGTTTTATGTTAAAAATATGTGCAGTTTTTTTTATATAAAATTTGTATAGTTTTTTGTTAAAAATATGTGCAGTTTTTTACGAGTTTGTGTTAGGGGTGTTCGCGGTCCGGTTTGGGCGGTTTAAGCCCTCAGACCACAAACCAAACGGTAATGGCGGCTTGTGAAATTTTCAGACCGAGCGGTTTGAAACCAAGTGCCTAGACCGGTCAAACCAGACCACGAAAAGGCGGTCTGGTCTGACCGGTTTAGGCGATTTGGGCCTTTAATGGGCTTTAAACATTAAAACCAAAAAACCTAGTGTCATRTGTACTATTATAAATTTGAATAATAAATATTAATCACCCAACATAATCATCTCCCATGGAGATTTGTTTTCTACAATAAAAGTACTAAAAAAATAAGTGTCTTTCACATGTGAGACTTTCCATGGTTGACTCTAGCAGCTGGAGTCCTTCATGTGTCCTTGATATTCCATGGTTGACTCCAACAACTACCTGCAGGGCTGCATGGCTGCATATAAAATATCGACTCCTGTATACCAACCACTAAGCACTTAAGCAGCCATTAAAGTTTAAACCCAATTTAAACAGTCCAAAGTCCAAACAAATAAATATGTAAAACATACCAAAAAACAAAGTCAAAATAGAATCCAAATATTAGTGTTTATTATTTAAAAAAAGTCAAAACACTAATATGTAAAGTGCAAACAAAGTCCACATCTTCAGTTCTTCAAAATCCATAAAGATTCAATCTTTATCAAACAGGAATGAATAATTCGTAGAAAAAATGATATCATATAAATTAAAAGGATAAAAGATTGTATGAAATATGTGAAAGAAGTAGGGAACCAATCGAAGCTTACGTTATAGCAATCCAACAACTTTCTAATCATTATCAAGACTCTCAACTTCAGCCTTCAGATAGGGCTTCGATGGATTTATCTACAAAGTTCAAAAATAAATTAGATAAACAACATAAATGAAAACAACGTAATCTAAAATTGAAGTAATGTGAAATTAATTTAAATTGATTACCCGGTTCCATATTTTYGTAAWYATCCATCTCTTCCAAAATAGAAGCCAAATCTAACGGCAAATTCATGGATCTCAACCAATTTTGACAACAAATCAAAGTTTCAACCATTGAAGAACTTAATGAACTCCGAAAACAATSAAGAACTCTCCCTCYGGTGCYAAAAGCGGACTCCRAAGCCACTGTTGATACTTGGACAGCAAGAACATCTCGAGCCAATGCAGACAAAATAGGATACTTTGATGACGCCACTTTCCACCATTCTAAAATACTGAAGTTCTTATTTTTCCTATCTTCATTGCGTTCACCTAAGTACCTTTCAAGTTCATTTTGCATGTTCAAAGAGTCATCTCCATCACATTCTTTGTCAAACTCAGATTCAAACATCCTGACCAAATCTTCATCATCGGAATCTACTATTGGCACATGATCTTGTGTTTGATTAACACTATCTGCTTGATGCTCTACTTTAAGCTCACTAGTATAATGAACTACTAGCCTTGAAAGACAACTTTTAATAGAATCCGTGATAATGGTAATTTCATCCTCACTATAAAATTCTCTCAAGCAAAATGTAACGTATTTTAATTTATATCTCAGATCAAGTACAATAGCCACATAAAGAATCACACTTTGTTTGTTCGTGGTCCCCCAATAATTATCAAATTTCTTTTTCATCCTTAAACCCATTTGTTTCAAGTTCTCTTTATCACTTGAATACCATTTGTTAATCAACCCATGAACTAACGACAACTCGTCAAAATAAACATTTGAAGTAACATGCAAAGAAGCACTGAACTTTAAAGTGGCATCATAAACAACCTTCAAAAACTTACAAACATGGCACATTGCTCCCAATCCTTAGACGTCGGTGGCCCAAGCGGCTTTTTCCATTTCTATCATCTTCAATAAAGTACTGAATGAAGTAATCATCCTCTTCTTCTAATAACTTAAAAGCCTCCTCATATTTCAAAGCATGATCTAACATCAAATATGTGGAGTTCCACCTAGTAGGCACATCCAAACAAACAAGTGGTTTATCTTCTTTACACGTATTTTTTACACAACTTTTAAAACTTGCTAACCTAGAGGGGGAAGATCTAACATACCTAACTGCTATTGGAAAGTGAGAGTGGAAAAACCCATGCCACATCTATTGAGTCACCACCAGGGTTCTTACACCCTTCCCAATCATCCATCCCTCCCACTTCACAACCAGCCACCTCCACCTCACCAAATATAGCCAATTTACCCTCATGGTTGCTAAGATCAATCCTACCTTAGACCCAGCCAACAACCAGTACCCTTAACTCAATCAACCTCTCTACCTACTGTCTCAACCCAAACAACCACCACACCTACCATTCTACCAACACAAACAACCCCTTTACCCACTATTCCTACCCAAACAACCCCTTTACCTACTGTTTTGACCCAACAAGCCACTAGCCATACTGATATACCTACCCAAACAGCTCCTCCCACTACTATAGCACTACCTCCCTCTATTCCCACTAAACCAAAACCAAAAGCCCGTCGTCCAACCACTCGATCAATTGAGCGTCACGTCACTATGCCTATGACTAAAGAGGAAGGAGATGCAATTGATGTAGAGACATATGTTCCCAAGGGTCTACCTAAACCAAAACCAAGGAAGGCAAGGGCCAAAAAGTTGAAGATCAAGGATGAAATCAAAGATGATGCCCAACACTCTGGAGTGCCACCAACATTAGAGCCAATCTCTCAAGGTATTGGGAAGACAAATAGTATAGAGTTCGATACTTGCCACAACAATCCTATTGTAAGTCTTTCTGACTCTCATTTACCTGAGCACACACACACCATTGGTGCTCAAAGTGATAACACCATCAAAAGTGATCCTATTCATGTGGAGCATCATGATAGTCAAGAAAAGGTTGGTGAGGATTCTATGTTTAACATTGATCTCAATGCATATTTTATGGAAGAAGATGACCCAACTCACTTACTTGAGTGGGCCGGATTCCACCACTTCTTCAGATGTTATCACTCTTATGGACACACATACATCACACTACCAGTTCAATGATTCCCCTATGGTTGATTTGGGGATGGTTGACTTGACTTCACAGTACTACACTCCTCCACCCATCTCCATTGCATTTGATAGGTTTAACAACCCATTTTATGCACTACCCTCTTTCCCAATCTACATCCCTACTTCCCACATGAACTTTGATGCATATAATGCCATTATGCCCATGCCACCCATCACTAGCACATACATCGCACCACTTGTAAGCACTACCTATGATGCCATTCCTGACTTCCATCCCACTTCCATCCCTTCTCCTGAGATGTCCAGGAAAAAGTCCAATGAGAATAGCAACCACACCTCTAGTGACTCTGACTTAGTCCCTATTGAGAGGTTCTCCAAAAGGAGACGGGCTGAGTGTGAAGACTCTGAGTGGACTTTTGATGAGGACATCCTATTATCCCAACTAAGAAGATCCAAAAGACATCAGGTAGCACCAAGCCCACCCAAAAAGAGTGCCCGCACTAGACTAGTGGACAGCCACAGTGAGAGCAGCCGTAGGCCTAGAAATTTTCAGAAGTTCAAGACTTTTTTGGGTTTAGGAGTGAGAGGGTTTGATAGGAGTTGTCTTGAGACCTATTCCTTTATCCATGACATTTTTATCCAAAGGGGATGGGAGACTTTCACTGCTGTAAGAGATCCTATTTTCTCATATGGGTTCAAGAGTTTTATGCCTCAGTTTCTTCCACCTGCACTACCTCAGTTCATGTTCGAGGTAAGAAGATATCTTACTCTCCGCATGCCATCAATACTTTTTATGATTTGATTGCACCTCCAGTTTGTGAGTATCGCAGGTTATTACATGATCATATTGACGAGGACTTGAAGATGGTACTAAGTGTCATAGCCGAAGAAGGAGCAACTTGGAAGTCATCCCAAAAGCGCAGTCCGCTTAAATTCCAATTTGTTGAAAAAGAATAAGGTTGTGGTTGATGTTAAGGCAGTCATCTCGGATGACATTCAAGGATGCACAAGAAAACCCATCGGCCGACTCTACTTCCCGACCTTGATACATGGGTTGATGAAGAAGGCGAAAGTACCGGTACCACCTAGCGATTCCCTAACCACCAATGCACTACCCATTGAGTGCAAGACAGTTGATAGAATCCGCAAGACCTCGAGAAATGATCCCGGACAGCCCCCGATTGCTCCAGACAGCAGCCACACAGAGACATATTTGTTATTTGAAGTTCGCCGTTTGAAGGAGAAAGTTGCCACCTTAGAGATTACCTTGGAGAGGAATGCTCAGTCCCACCAAACCACCATGGAGAGAGCCCTAAAGACCCATGAGGAGACACTTTTGTAAAAGATGGAAGAAAGAGAGGCACGGCTCATGGCCGATCTGAAGGACATGCTTGCCGGGATGTCCCGGCCGACCAAGGACAATTGATGGCACATACTCCACCCGAGTAGACAGGTTTATCTATTATCCTTTTTAGCTCCAATTTACTTTTTTCCTTTATATATTTTTTCCTTTTTTCCATGAATCTGGGAATTGTCTGTGTCAGTCCTTTTAGTGTTAGATTTTTTATGGAATTTTATGGCCTAAACTTCACTATCACCGACTTGTGTTTATAGCTTGAGTAATTTAAAAGTGATGTGAGTTTGAGTACTACTTTACATTGCCATACTAGAACTAGCCAACTCTTTTTTGGGCCGCAACTTGATTTAAATTGTCACTACTTAGGATATGATCTAGACCATTTCTTCTCTATAACCGGGCAAAGCCCTATACACTCCCCTTACACCCCACTGAGTCACATATATACATCACAATGAGGACATTGTTGTATCTAAGGTGGGGGGAAATTTTGTCAAAAAGAGCAAAGCTCTTTCAAAAAAAGAGAAAATGCTTAAAAAGCATTACAAAAGCAATATATATATATATATGCAAAAATGCAAAAAAAAATACAAAAAAAAAACTACAAAACGCCAAATGAATAAATATTTATGTAAGAAAAAGGCAGAGTTATGTGAGAGAGAAAAAGCCAAATAGAGAAACCCGAAAAGTCCTTTTGATCCTAATAAGTGATAATGTTTAAAAAATCAGACGAAGAAAAAGTGAGGCTAGCTTATGGTATATAGATGTGATTAGTACAAAACAACTTCCACTTTGATTTATGAAAAACTATTCATAACAAGAAAATGGTAGTCGTAAGTGTTGCTGCCCATTCTTTTCCATCTTATTTGAGTCTTTTATTTGTCTTTTTATGTTGTTTGGGGACAAACGACAATTCTAGTTGATCACTTGTTTAAAAGTGTTAAAGTGTGTTGGATTTAGAGATAAACCAACAAGCACACGTCAACTTGAATGATATGTAAGTAGGCTCGAGAGAGCTACTTAGAATCGAGGAGACTCATTTTCGCTCCATTTAGCTTATAAAAGGAATAGTTTGAGCCAATGTCGGGACTCCAGCCTTGCGTAGAGATATGAGGGTTGGATCTATGATTGTGTGCCATTCTACATCTCGAGAGAGAGTACCTTAAAGAAGCTATTAGTTGTAAAGATAAGTCATTTATAAAGCATGTTATCCCTGCCTATTGTAACGCGCGACGGAAGTTCAAATTTAGGACATGCAACACTACAAAATGATTTGAACCCTTCTTGTTCAACAAATCTAAAAGGCAACTCGTCAGAACATTGTCTACTTTTTTGAAAAGACATTGTCTACTTTCTCGTCAGAACGTTTACTCTCATTTCTCGTGAACAACCCTTCTTACTCTCATTTCTCATAAAATGATCCCACACTTCAGAACATTGTCTACTTTTTTTCTCTCTTTGGTGTTAGGTGGCAAAGGAGGTTTAGAAGCACCAGTTGAGTCTATACTTTGAGTTTGAGAGGGTATTTCCATCTAAAAGACATAAATAGACACACAAACAAAAGAAGTAGAAAATAAACATAAGTTAAAATATGTTCAATATAGTTACATAGAAAATAGGACTTCATAGAGACATCACTAATACTCTGCTAAAGGCTTAAAATATAGATAGAATTTATTAAAGGTTAAAGCAACAAAAAAGGCAATCGTTTAATATCTATAGTCATGTTAAAACAATCATTTAAAGCAACAAATGTGTGTATCTATTTAAGAGTCACAGATTTGTGTATCTATTTAACAATCATAGATAGAAATTTGGTAAAACATAGTAATAGATAGTTAGATAATAGAACTATTTAACAATTAACAAGTTATTGTCTTAACTCTTAAGTCTTAAGTCTTAACAAAGACTAGTTTGGTAGTAGTTACTATCTTCTGTTATCGTTTCTTCAATTTATGAAGCAAATAAATGAACAATTGTAACAAGCCATATTTCTATATGGTTCTTTAGCTTTGATAGTTACACTGGAAGGTCGCATTGACTTTCTACAGTATGTAATATGTATTTATTTGCCTGCTTGCTTGAGGCTTAAGTGTTTTTCAAAGAATTAGGAAATTATCAACAATTTATTTTATCGGTCTATACAATCTTTTAGCTCTGATATAGTCTTAAAAATATTAAATTATATGTAAGAAATGTAATATTGCACTACTGTTATGAACTCTTACTAACTGTGATAGCCATTAGACATTAGAACTAGAATTGTGAATCTGTGATAGCCATTAGACCCAAATAACTACCGTAGACCCATTTGAAATGTGATAGCCATTAGACATTAGAACTGTGATAACTCATAGCTATTAGACCCCAATAACTACCGTAGACCCATTTGAACTGTGATAGCCATTAGACATTAGAACTGTGATAGCTCATAGCCATTAGACATTAGAACTGTGTCTTAACAAATATGTACTACAGTACTAGATAGAAATATGTTAAAGCATAGATACAAATAGAAATTTCTTAAAGCAACAAAACATGACTTACAAATATGTTCTTGAGGGATTTAGACTTATGTTTCGTCACTTTCGTTTCCACGGCAAGCTACTAGACTAGGGCAGATGGCAAGTCAACAACGACAACTAGACTAAGGCAGACGGCAAACGCAGTGGTGATGTGGCGGCAGACGCAGACTCTCCGTCGTTTCTACTTTCCAATCCGGCAAGCAGCAACGGCAAGTTTGTTCGATGAATTAGGCGACGATTAGCAAATACCGAAATAGAGGTGAAATAATGGTGGATTGAGGGTTAAGCCACAAGGTAAGGATTACTGGATTAAGAATTAGGGGATTTAGGAAATCTTTTGCAAATTGGATAAGGCCTTATGTTTGGGCTAATAGCCCATAAGGTATAAATTAAAGTTGGGCATTCATTTGGGCTTAATAATTATAATACTAATATATATATATATATATATATAAATATATGGCGGTCGGATTGGTCCAAACCGCCCAAAAAAAAAGTCTAAACCGCAGACCGACCAGACCCCCCGGTTTCGGCTATTTTTCAAACCGGACCGGATCGTCAGACCGCTCAAACCGCCAAAAATGGTCCGGTTTGACTTGGTTTGGCCGGTTTGAGCGGTCCGGCGGTCTTTTTGAACACCCCTAGTTTGTATAGTTTTTTTAACACTCAATTATTCACAAGTACCGTACGAGGTTGATGATGCGATGAGTAAGCAAGAAGTTGAAACGAGATTCACAATTTGAGATAAAATGATTCGTATTTTTTCAAATTGTGTGTTTAATTGGATTCGTAGTATGTAATCGTTAAACTTTCAATATTTACTATTAGTCTATTATGGTTTGTAATCGTTAAACAATATTTGTAACCATTATTCCGTATAATTTGTATTCTYGTTTATTTATTTAGTGTTTTGACAATGTTTTATTTTTTATTTCTAAATAACAAAATTTTAATATTTTAGGAAGCGGGTACCCGGAACCAGTTCCCGATGGTTCCGGTTCCAAAAATTCAAGAACCGCTCTAACCGGTTCTGATTCCAATATCTCAAGAACCGCCGGTTCCGGTTCCTGTCAAATAGGGTGGGTACCCGCCTATGCTCACCCCTAAGTATTGCAACAACGTATACACCTGCTACAACCATGCTTATGTCAGCATTTTCTTCACCATATACATAAAACAATACCATCCTCGCATCCTAGCTCCACTGAACGTGAAATTACAAAATAAGACTAAAAGACTCATATAGGATTGAGAAAATTGTAAATAAAGTGAAATAAATTTTAATTAGGTGATAAAGTGTATGATTTTGCACGCTTATCAGCTTGCATCCCAGTTCCACTATTTTTTCTTTTTTAAAAATAACATCTCGACTCACTATTTTTTTTAAATGTGATTATACAGCCTATACACTTTGGTTTCATCCCTAATATGGGTGTAAACGAGTCAAGCTTTTTACAACCTACTCGAGCTCGAGCTTAATAATTATTGAGCTCAGTAGATTTCGAACACAAAATAAAGATCGATTAATATAACGAGTCAAGCTCCAATAATACGAATGCTTAACTCGACTTGTTCAAAAGCTTGATTAAACTTTACGAGTCAAGTCGAGTCGATTCGAACCGAGCCATTCGAGCATACACTTTTTCAAGCCAAACATATTTATATGTTTACAAATTATGTATCAAAATATAAAAATCATTAAGCTTGAGTAAGTAAATGAGTTAATTGATCTCGAATTTGAGCTCATAAACAAGCATCGAGCTGGAGCTTAAACATTGAAAAAAATATTCGGGCTCGAGCTCGATCCCGACTTTGAAAAAGTGAATCGAGTTTGAGCCTGATATTATTTTTTTGAGTCAATCTCAAATAACCTGCTACTAAAATCGACTCGGCTCGTTTACACCCCTAATCACTAACACCAAAAAAGCACACAACATGTGCTTTTGTCTCAAGCTTTGTTCTTCTAGGGTCCGGGACGTGGACATGTCCGAGACATCTAAAGCCTCTAAAATGTTCCGCTGATGGTTTCTTTCCATTCCAATCCTCTAATAGAGTCATGTTGCTAACAACAACCGTAGGTGATCGATTTAGAACGTACATTGTTCACCTTACTGCTTCTTGCCAAAACGTCTTAGGCACCCCTTTTTTCTGACAACATCGATCTTACAAGATCCATCACATCTGATTCTTGTGTTATGCCACTCCTTTTTGCCGTGGAGTGTCGGCTGTAGTTAATTGCCTCTTTATCCCATTTTCATTATAAAAACCGATAAACTCTATATAATTGAACTCTCCTCCTCGATCTCTACATAGACATTTAATCAACAAAACAACTTCCTTTTCTACAAGCGCTTTAAAACACTTAGAGTAATAAAATGCTTCCGAATTTTCTGATATAAAATATGTCCATGTTTTTCTAGAGAAGCCATTGGTAAAACATAAAACATACCTCCTATTGTTGTTAGAGGCTGGTGTAATGGGCCCACAAATGTCTGCATGCAATAACTCCAGCTTCTGAGATGCTCGACATTGGCTCTTCTTTGAGAAAGAACTACGATGTTGTTTTCCTATCATATATATAATCAATACATACAATCGAAAAAATCGGGAACTTGAGTAACCTTTAAGAATTTCCTCTTACTGTAGTGTCATTAGTCCCTTGTAACCAACATGAACATACCTATAAATCCATAATTGGGTAGTGCCTTGTGTAGTCATGTTGAAGCATGATTCCTTCATAACTTAAGCCTAATCAAACAACAAGAACATTATGTTTCCAGTTACGTCAGTATGCCCAATTAGACCTTTATGTGAATGATGTGTCTTACAAGATCTAGATCGGATTACAATAGTCAAACCTCGCTCCTACAGTTGACTAACTCAATTGATTGTATTTAAGTTCAGGTATATAATGCACATCAGTAATTACCTAGATTATTCCATTGACCTTCAACTTCACATTTCCCCTTCCAATTACATTCATTTTCGTGTTTTTTCCAGCTTTACCACGTTTCTGAAGGTGTCATACATTATGATGAATATTGATTTGTCTCCACACATGTGGTTCGAGTATCCCAAATCTAAAAACCCTGCATCAAGAAAGTCCCCGACTGTCCCTGTTAAGCATTACTCCTCTTTTATTGGTGCTCCCGTCTTCCTAGCCTTATGGACATGAGTCCATCTGTTGTGTTGTTCGTGTCCTCGTACGACATCAACAAAAGCTCTTCAATCTCTTTAAACTCGACATAATTTGCCTCCTTGTTCCAGGATGCGTATTGAAAATGACCAAGTATGTGACACTTGCAACATTCAACATATGCTCGATTGAAATTCTTATTCCCCTTCCTTTACCACGTCCTCAAGGGTTGCCCCTACCTCTTCCTCTTGTATCAAATCTCTCTTTTAATCTAATTTTCAATGCATGTTCTTCACTATCTCTTCTAGAAAACTTTTGTTTCATGCACAATTAAAGAATTTGCAATTCGTCGATTGTCAAAGAATTAATGTCCTTTGATTCCTCAATAGAACAAACAATGTAGTTAAACTTCTCTGTTAACGATCATAGAATCTTCTCCACTATTTTAACATCTAGCATGTCTTCTCCATAGTTCTGCATGTTATTGGCCATCACCATAACTCTTGAGAAATAAACTATAATTGATTCTCCAATCTTCATTTCAAGAACCTCAAAATCTCGACGAATGGCTTGGAGTTGTGCTCGTGTATTTCCTTGAAACTTTCTCTTCGTTGACTTCCATATTTGCTTAGAAGTATCCTTTTGAATAATGTTTTTTGAGGATTGATTTGTTAATGAATTGGAAATGGTAATTTTTTGCCTTCAAATCTTTAAGTTTGAGTTCTTTTAAGGTCTTCTTCTGTGTAGTCGTCAATGGTTCTTCGGTTTCTGGTTCATGATACCCAGATTTGATGACACTTGAATACTCCTTTGACCACAAAAGGTTTCCATCAACATGCTCCAGTTACCGTAATCACCATCAAACATAGGAATGCTTGGTTGAGAGAAACTTCCATTCGTTGTCATCTCTTTTCACTCGCCAAGTGTTTCACTCTTGCTCTCAAGTGTTCTACTCTCCAATCTCACTTTAGGATACTACAGTTCCTAATTATATACTCTGACTCTGACGCCAATATATGAGAGATACGTAGACAAATGAAATACCAGAAACAAAGAATAATTTTAGTGAAGACAGCAGAAGGCTTAAATAGCCACACCCACACAAACATAACAAAATAGAGGGAAAATAACAAGACTCTTGACCCAGTACAACGATACCAAAGAAAAAAATTAGATCACAACTAATATCCTTAATAATAGAATTTTATTCTAGAATGTGAGTAAAAACCTTATCAATCCCTCCCTTAAACTAAACACTTTCAGATGATGAGTTTATTGAAACTTCATGCACACCAAGGAGTGCTCTAATCAATCTGGTGAAAACTTCTAGCTTCAGAGGCTCTGTCATAATATTAGCTACTTGCTCCTTTGTTCCACATAATTCCACTCATATACACCAATGATATTGACACTATATGATGGTTATCGAGGCTACTAAATAAGAAGCCTATTCCAAGTAACAAAAAATAGTTGTATTAGTTGTAAATAAGGTTGAATCCACATGACTAATTATAATGTATTTAACTTCTATGCTTTTCAAGATACAAAATTGAAGACAAAATGCGTGGTGGATTTTACTTGAAGGAAAAAAAAGATATAATAAATTTAACTATATATACAAGCAAAAATTAAACCACAACTCACTTAAAAAGATCATATTATAAAGGATTCCAACACATGGTACAATTTCAGGTTCCTCTCAAGTAAATGGTCATCGATAGATAGTTAAGGTGCAATAGTCAAAATCAATTTCCAAACCGACCTGGTCATTAACAAGCTCTAACGATGTGTTTCTTTGTAAGTATTCAATTATATCTTTAATCAAATGGTTCTAAACCAAATGGCTTTTTACCCCATCGATATCCGCTAACCAAACATTTATAGAGGTCAAGAGTTATAACGTCACCAAAAGGTGAGGCGTTTGCGTGTGCGTGTGAGATTTATTTGTCGTATATAAACATTATATACTTAAAAAAATGGTTCCTATTCGAGATTAGCTTTAAGAACAATTTTTTTTGATAATCTCATCAAAATTAAACATGTTATTTTGCCACCTTCATTGAAATCTGAAACAAGTACGCATTTAGAAAATTGATTAACCACTGTTTTAACAATTATATGAATGACCAATTCTAAGTTCTAACTATCATTCAAACAATGGTAATCATCAAATCAGATATTGCACAAATAGAAAAGGATTAAAACCCAGTCAAAACATGCCTCCCATTAAGATCGAATAAGATATTCCCAATATATTGCGAATTCAGGAAACTATGCCCAACCTCGTTTTCCTTTGAAAAAAAATACACTCAACATTGTTTTTATTTATTTATTACTATTACACTCATTTGTACCATCCAACCCATCGATGCATTATTGTCCACTCTTCTCGTATCTTATGCAAAATATATCCCATCAACAAGATCATATAAATACAGTTTACGAGCCCTTTTTTAATCATAAAAAATATCTCAAAATATATAGGATTTGATGATGAGATATATGTTTAATTGAGAACTTATATCATCTTCCAATGTCTCTGGTCGGTTATATTTCATACCTTTAGACTAATTAAATTAGGCCACAAAGCAAGTATACAATATGGCCTAACGTCGTCTTTCCAAGTAATAAAGTGATACAAGTACCGGATTATCGTCCACAGAGATTGTAACCAAAGTTAGATTAGAGTCCAACGAAAGAGATGATTTCAGATGACGATTTTGAAGACTTTTGTTTGATTTTAAGGCGATCCAAAATAGAATACAGAATATATAAAAGAAGCAAAGATGTAAGACTTAAGGTGAGACCCAAACACAAATTCCAGCAGCCAATGCTATAGGAATGCTACAACAAGCAGGGTTTTGAAACTAAGTTCCACCATCTATTTTGAAGGCATTCCTCTCGGACTTCACCATTTCACTATC
>NC_037531.1:341288-345578 GCF_001531365.2 Cynara cardunculus var. scolymus
AATAAAAATGACTCAAAGTGGGAATGAAAGGAAACTATTCTAACAAATAAGACGTAAAACGAGTGCTTTATATGTTGAATTCTCAACATATATCACACCCCCAAACTTAAACCGTTGCTTGTCCCTAAACAACCAAAAGACAAACAAAAAGACTCAATTTGAAAAAAATGCATGACTAAGGCATTAAATGCCCACTCAATGAGAGTCAATTTGAAAAAAAATTCATGACTAAAAACTATTAAAGACTATTCTCGACTCAAAGAAATAAAATATGGAGACTAAAGTACGGTGGTAGAACCTGTCCTACTCCGTAGGAGTAGGCTGTGTGCTCTGGACTGCCATCTCCTTCTTCAACTTCTCATTCTCTTCAAACAAACTCTTGTTATCCACCATGATGGCCTTCATAATGTTTTCACGAAAGTTGATATTCTCACCTGTTATGAGACTAAACAAAAGCACCAACCTTTCTACAAAAATGGAGCTGTTATGATTAGTYGATGATAAATAATGTCTAATAAAGCTTATCCAAACATTCTTATCAGAGGACAGATTGGCAGCTTTAAAGATTTTCAACATGAATTGAGTGTAAGGCTTCCAATCAGTCTCAGGTATTCCAAGGAAAGTCATGATCTCAACCAAATATGCCTCAGAGGCCATGTGCAAGAGTGCATCATTCTCAGAATCTATGTGAGGTGAGAAACCGAATAATTTATTTACGGCTTTGTCAAAAGTAGACACCTTTCTTTGTGGCTCTATGGATGTGAAGTTATTGTCATCTGGGATGATTTTATGTTGACAAAAAGAATGACTAATCCCCTTTTGGTCGTCAATGATCAATCTCATAGCTTCTGTGTGCAACTTCAACATATCAACCAACTTTTTTTCTTGATGCAATTCTAGGGTAGATGATATGTTGATAGGCAATTTGTCTTCTTCTCCTAAAAAAGCATACTTCAAATGGGATGATAGTTGTTTCAACTCTAAGTCAGGTGGTGAAACAATGGACGGGGTAAAGTCTTTTTGCTCACTATTTTCTAGCAGCTCAAATGCTACAGCATCCATTGAGACAACATCATTTCTTATTTCCTCTATTTCCTCAACATCTTCTTCTATTTCCTCATCACGCTTTTCATCCAACTTAAGGTTCTTCTGAATTCCTTCTTCAAAACACATCTCCTCTATTTCAGCTATTCTTAAACACTCTTCCAAGTAATCAGGGTACTTTAGAGAGTTAAAAACATTAAATGTGACTTTTTGGTCCTGAAGTCTCATGGTCAACTCTCCTTTCTAGACATCTATCAGAGTTCTTCCGGTGGCTAGAAATGGTCTCCCTAAGATAATAGGAATGTCCTTATCTGCCTCAAAGTCTAGAATGATAAAGTCTGCCGGAAATATGAACTTATCAACTTGCACTAACACATCCTCAATCTTTCCCTTAGTGTATGTTATGGATTTGTTGGCCAATTGGAGTGTAACCGTGGTAGGTCTAGCCTCACCTATGCCTAAGGTATTAAAAACGGATAAAGGCATGAGGTTGATACTAGCACCTAAGTCACACAAAGCTTTCCCAATCTCTTTCCCACCTATAGAACAAGGAATAGTGAAACTTCCCGGGTCTTTAAGCTTAAGAGGTATCTTGTTGGTCAGAAGTGCACTACATCCTTCAGTAAGAGCTACGGTTTCATACTCGGTCAGCTTCTTCTTCTTACTTAATATGTATTTGAGGAACTTAGCATAACTAGGCATTTGCTCAATTGTCTCAACAAGTGGTATGTTGATGTGCAATTCTTTGAATACATCCAAGAACTTCTTAAAATGCAATTCCTCTTTCTGGTTCCTCAACCTTTGGGGGTAAGGAACATAAGGAAGAACTGGTTTTATCACATTCTTGCTTGGATGTGTTGAGCCAGATGGGTCTTGAATGCCTTGGGTCTTTGAGCTGCACTTTGGAGGTTCAGATGAAGTCTTAGCATCAAGCTTAGGGGTCTCTAAAACCTCGGTCTCTTTTGACTTCTTTAAAGCATCCTCAGAAAAAAGTAAGGGATAATCTGATCTAGAGGGGACAGAAGTGGTGGTCTCAGATGCTTGCTTCTCTAAAGGTTGGACCAGTCTTTCTTTGGCATGGACCAATGTTGTAGCATTAGTTTTTGACAAAATTGGTTTACGATCTTTTTGCATGGCCTCTGTCAATTCCTTCCCACTTCTCAGTGTCACTGCTTTCACATGTTCCTTTCCTAAGGCTCTCGGGACTTCTGTGTTACTAGGCAAAGTACCAAGGACTCTATTGGTCTGATTGAGTGCAAGTTGACTGACTTGGGTTTCCAGATTTCTGATAGCAGCACTTTGTAGATTAAAAAGAGATTGATTTTGAGAGTTTTGTTGGGTTATCAAAGCTTGATTTTGAGCTTGAACATGCACAAATAACCCTTTTATCATTGCTTTCAAAGAAGATGATAAATCAGCCTATGGAGGTGCCTTGTTCTGAAAAGGTGGTTGGGAATTCTGAAAACATTGTTGGTGAGAGTTAGAACTGTTTCCATGATGTTGTGGTTGGACATTAGAAGTTCTTTGCTGTTTAGGTGCGGGTGGATTTAAACATGGACTGGTCCAAGAAAAATTCGGATGTTGTTTCCAACTTGCATTGTAATTGTTGGTATARGGACCAGATCCATTATGAACAAAGTTTATGGATTCAGAATTATGAAGACAATGTTCATACGAGTGTTCCCCACCACAACACACACATTGCACAGAAAGAACTGTTGGAACAGGTGTATTAGCAACTTGCTGCCCTCCTTGACCATAAGTTAAATTTTTCAGCAGGTTGGTCATGGAGGTAAGTTGAGCTGTTAATGCAGTATATGCATCTACATCATGTATCCCAGCAGTTTTTTCTGTGATTGAGCACGTGGGTCAGCCCAATTCCCATTGTTTGCTGATATCTTTTCCAGGATTTCATATCCTTCATTATAGGTCATAGCTGCGAAGGCTCCGCCCGCAGTCGCATCGAGCATTTGTTTTGCCATGGGATTTAACCCATTGTAAAACGTCTCGAGTTGAATACAGTACAGAATGCCATGGTGTAGGCATTTCCTCAACAGCTCTTTAAACCTTTCCCACGCATCAGGAACAGCCTCATCATCCATTTGTTTGAAAAAACATATCTCATTTATGGACTTAGCGTTCCTTGTTGGTAGGAAATATTTTCGCAAAAAAATTTCCGCCATGTTACTCCATGACGGCACAGAAATCGGAGTTAACGAGTTAAACCACGCTTTTGCCCGATCCCTTAATGAAAATGGAAATAAAGTGAGTCTGAGAGCGTCATTTGACACTCTCGGGATCAGAAAGGCATCAGTGATTTCCATAAAAGATTTTAAGTGAGAATGTGGGTCCTCCGAAGGTAATCCGACAAATTGGCCATTTGTTTGCAACATGTGAAACATTATCGGTTTTAGTTCGAAATGGAGAGCGGTCATATGTGGTCTAACTATCCTGGAATTTAATTGCTCAAAATCCGAAATAGCATAATCCATGATCCTCCCATTTTTGGAATTTGCCAAATTAATAATGTTCGGAGTTTGTGCTCTTTGGTTCTCATTAGGTTCTGATTCTGTGTCCGAATTATTATCATTACCATTATGTGGATATCCTTGTTGAAAGTTCGGGAATGGTGGAATTGGTTCAAAACCCGGTGGTTGGTTTTCCAAATGCGGTATTTCCGGAATAATTGGGGGAGGTAACGCCAAATTTGGAGGGAGTAGAGCAAAAAATGCTCTTTGAGCCCTCCTCCGATGGTGAAACGTTCTTTCAATATCGGGATCAGATTCGAAAAATTCTCCATGATGTGACCGTGGCATACACCACTTTTAAAACGATTCCGATTGTACTAGAAAAATCAAATCTTTTAATTTACTCAAAATAAAACATTTAGCGAATCAATCCCCGGCAGCGGCGCCAAAAACTTGGTCGGTTATATTTCATACCTTTAAACTAATGAAATTAGGCCACAAAGCAAGTATACAATACGGCCTAACGTCGTCTTTCCAAGTAATAAAGTGGTATAAGTACCGGATTATCGTCCACATGGATTGTAGCCAAAGTTAGATTAGAGTCCAATGAAAGAGATGATTTCAGATGACGATTTTGAAGACTTTTGTTTGATTTTAAGGCGATCCAAAAAAGAATACGTAATATATAAAAGAAGCAAGGGTGTAAGACTTAAGGTGAGACCCAAACACAAATTCCAGCAGCCAATGCTATAGGAATGCTACAACAAGCAGTGTTTCG
>NC_037531.1:346848-361628 GCF_001531365.2 Cynara cardunculus var. scolymus
AATAAAAATGACTCAAAGTGGGAATGAAAGGAAACTATTCTAACAAATAAGACGTAAAACGAGTGCTTTATATGTTGAATTCTCAACATATATCAGTCTCCATTATCAATCTTAATTGGGGTTTTTTCTTGATTTCAAGCAATCCAAATGGGAGGTGGACAAGCACATTGAGAAACACTATCAAACTTTCCGCCTTGCAAGAGCTCATCAACATTCATCATTCTCTTACTACCATGTCTAATACTTTGATAAATCAACTTCAAGTCACGGAAAGACCTAATGAGGCAACTTTTATTCTATCAACCTCATGTCCCACAATTGGTGGAGGATTATGCTTGTCCTGGATGAATGGTGGCGAGTAGACAATGACAGAGTGGAGAAGGCCTAGACTAGAGTAAGGCAACGAGAAAAGAAGTGAAGGAGCGAGAGGGGAAGCTTTGTTTGATTTTGATATTTGATTCTATTTGTTCTGTTTTATTTATTATTCAACGATTATATGCTTTTTTTAATATCAACAATTATTTCTTCTACCTACTTCAATCTTGCTCGTTTAGTCCAGTCCCGTCCATTGAGGACTCTATGATACCAACTACCAAACCAATCAGTTGTGTGTGTCGAAAACAATGAAATGGTTCTATTAAACACCCTCTATGATTGGTTATGTTTTAGACCTTTAACATCTAAAATGGGTATTAAATATGAATTTTGATACAAAAAAGATGTCATTGTAACCTTAACTTGCCGATAGATATACTTATAACTAATCAAAAGGTCTTTCGTCCAGCGATATCCAAGTTACTGGTATAGTTCAACCTTCTACCACCATATCAGTCACCACTGCCTCAACCTCAACCACTACATCTTCCTCTAACCATTGTTGTCGTAAAAAGAACCACCACCGTCCCTCCAAAACCCCCAACCCCCCTACCGTGGCTCCACAACCCCCCACACCACATCCACTTCCTCTGAAACCACCACCTCTACCTCGAATATTTCAAAGAGTTGGCTTTGGTTTTTATGTGGTGTATCTTTGCCTCGTATACGACATTTATGGAGTATCAATTTTAATAAATGATATTGTTGACATCTTAGGTCTAACTGAATAAGATCTAATGTTTGCACAATACCACATCCAAGAGTCCAATAATGTGTTTAGAAGTTCAGAAACACAAAATGTCCAAGACGTTTTAGGAAAATGATCAACTAGTAGTGGTCCGTTAGTAATTTTTTTTACACTTACTTTTCATAATAATATAATCAACCAAATGCAATATTTACTCCAACCTGTCTGTTAGGCTCATGGACCAAATCCAAAAGGATTTGGAAACAATAGATAAGGTGGGCTTGAGGAACCATGGGGCACTCCATATAAAGCAAACAAGTCTTAGGGATGAGACGTCGCACAAGGACCTCCCCAACCCTTTTACAGTTCCAGAAGCAGAGGGAGCTGTTGGGAGAGTGGAACGAAGTGATTCTCGTCCCGTCTAATACCTTGATTATATATGTTTATGGTCTATAAATAGTAAAAAGATTTAAATATGAAACTTGTTTTAATACAAAATTTGCTACTTATATTTATGATAAAATATAAATGAGATAGTGGTATGTCATTATCAAATTCAGACCACTTACCAACTTGAATACTTGATACACATTCATTCAATTTTCCATTTGGATTTTAATGTAAGTTGACGATTGAAGACCATATCAACTTTATAATACATTCTAGTCTATTAATATGATATTTAATTAACTAAAACCCTATATTAAAATTAGTTGATAATTAAACAAATAAATGCAAAATATTTTTAAAAAAAATTATATACATAAACCACACACATCTTTTAAAAACAAAACACCGTATCTTTGACGACTCAAAAACAACAATAAATTGTATTAACTTCTGAGGTCAACGAGAAGGTTATTTTCGATGATTTTTGTATTGAATAATTATCTAAGTTTTTTTTTTCTTCCGATCTGGTCAAAATCTATCATCGACGACTTTTCTTATTAAATGCAAAAACCAACAAAAATATTGGTCGGCAATATAAATAATTGATGTCAATTGTTGTTGATCTATATTTAATGTTTAAGATAAAACCAAAAAAATAATGATTTGAAAATTGAACGACGTAATTATGGGCAAAGGCTGAAGGTGATAATAAGTCACGATTCACATTTTTTTAATATCATTATCTGATTCGTTAGATCTATAAAAATGTAAAATCTAAAGTTAAAAGTGTAAAAAAATACAAAAGATAAAAAATAAAAAAAATATTATTTTTGGAAAAAAATCACGTGTTACAAAAAATACACGCCTCAAGACGCCATGGCATGAGCCACACATTACAAAAACGCTATGAGCCATTTCATAGCGACAAAGACACGTCTAACACCATATTGTATCATGACGAGCCTTTTTGAACACTGATTATGAGTCAGTTTTATAAAACTTTAAAAGTCACATGTATATTATAATAACTTCTAACTTTAAATTTTGAGAATTTTATATTAATAAAGCATTTGAAAAAAAAACTTTTAAAAACCATTTTTTATACATAAAATACTGTTTATTGTTGCATATTACATGAAATTTAAGATTACAAATAAATTATGCGTAAATACAACTTATCAAAGCTTCATGTTTGAATTCATGTAACTAAATGCAGATAAACATAATTAAATAGAGGATAAACATCTTATTTTAAATATAAAAAATCTGAAATATAATTAGAATAATCATTAATTCTAACAAAATACTGTATAAAAAATTATATTATTAAATAAAAACCAAAAAAATGAGTTAAAAAATACAAAAAAAAATAAGTATTTAATATGGTATTGACATCAATATTTTTTTATATGATATATTCATATTATATTTTATTTAAAAATAAAAACATTATCGTTTTCTCAAAACTATATGAAACCGTATTATAACATCGACTGAAAAAAAAAAAAAAACACTAAAATCGATATATATCTCGCTGCTTTGTACGTATACCCTTATAATAATATAATAAATACAATAATAATAACAACCAAATAATAGTTGACCAATAATTCATGTTTATTAACTTTTTTCCCTTAAATAAATGTATTAGTTTATTTGAAAAATGAGAACATAGAAATGGATCGTAAAAAGGGGCACAATGAAAGTATCTAGAAACCGCCGTGGTTAACTACCGGCCAATCGATATTTTCATTCAGTTTCATCGGCGTCCGCCCCTCCCTTCCATCCTCGCCGGAGATGAGAATAACCGCCACAATCCCCCATTGGTGTCACCAACTCCACTACTTATGAGGTTAATTTTCTAATCAGTAGTCCCCACTCTCAATCTATATATATCTTATCCTTTTCCCCCGTCAAACCCGCCTTTCTGTCCTCGAGTTTTCTTTGTTTGCCAAACTTTTGACATATAAACTTTCCTTTTTCTTAAGACATTGATCAAATCGGGAACAAAACAACAAATACTCAGACATCTGATATTGATCTTGTTTTCCTCACTACGTGAAATGCTAGAAGAATTTGGTTGAATTTAAGAGAGAGAAAGTTGAAGAGAGTAGAGATGGTAGTGAGGAAGGTTGGGAAGTATGAGGTAGGGCGGACGATCGGTGAAGGAACCTTCGCGAAGGTGAAATTTGCTCAGAACACAGAGACTGGTGAAAGTGTTGCTATGAAACTCCTCGATCGAGGTACCATAATCAAGCACAAGATGGTCGACCAGGTCAATTTCTTCATCTTCTTCTTCTTCTTCTTCTTATCATTCTCATTGTATGGGTGTGTGGTTGATTGCTATGCTAATCTGGGAATTAGATTGTAATCCGAGCTATAGATGTTGTCTAAATCGAAACACTCTTTCAGTAATTTAGTTGCATTAAATAATTAGTTTTGGCTAAAGTGTTTCAAATTTGAGAATTAGGGTTTTAAGCTGCTTTTAGTAATGCTGAATAATTCAAAAGGAGTGGAATTCAAATGGACTACTTTCATGATCCGATATAGCCATTAATATACTTGATTTCAGGAAGAACTCGATGATCGCGTTGAATTCAAAAAGACGTACCAAGTTAGTTTAAACTTAATTCTCACTTTGAGATTGAAACTTACATGGGGGAAGGGGAAGGAGGTTACTGATTTGCAAAGTAAAATTGATACTGTATGTAACATAATCTTATAGATCTTTAAAACCTCCACTGAAATTGTTTCCTTATTTGCTCGCAGATCAAGAGAGAGATATCAATTATGAAGCTGGTTAGACATCCCAATGTTGTTCGGCTGCATGAGGCATGATCTAGAGTATAAGCTGTTCCAATAGTCAGAGGTTAACATTTTGAATGAACCATCAAGTCTGTTAACTAATATTGAACTTTGGTTTAGGTACTAGCGAGCCGCACAAAAATATACATAATTTTGGAATTTATCACAGGCGGTGAGCTATTTGATAAAATTGTAAGTCTAGTCTCCAAGCAAGGTGAATTAGATGTATTTTTGTATTCCTGAGCTCATAAATCTCATGCATGTTGAGCCAGGTCCATCATGGTCGGCTCAGTGAAAAGGATTCTCGAAGATACTTTCAGCAGCTCATTGATGGAGTAGAGTATTGCCACAGTAAAGGAGTATACCATAGAGATTTGAAGGTGTTTCCTTTATTTGGGGTTCTATTTTCTATTTCAGTTCAATGAATTCTCATCATTTGTAACTATTACTTCCTTTTGCAGCCTGAAAATCTTTTGTTAGATTCACAAGGAAATTTAAAAATTTCAGATTTTGGACTCAGCGCATTGCCTGCAGAAGTAAGTTTTCAATCTCAAATACATTTTTCATAAAGTTAGTTTTGTGTGCATCATTGTCATCATCATTATTCACACAAAGAAGATAAACTTATCTGAAAAGAGAAAAGTTAAAGCTAACTGCTCAAACCAAACTAAGCAAAGAACAGTATATCCCACCAGAGGTGGGGTCCCTGAGCCCATCCCCTCCCCATGCTGACCCGGCCTCTACTTCAGCAAGTAGAGTTGTTTCCACGAAGACCCACCCCGACACTTATGCAAAGTGTGCGAAAAGAAAGGATAAAACAAACTCAAAAACCTTGTTGAGGAAGAACATAAAAAGAACAGGAAAATAAGAAAGATAGTGCTAAAATGTGAAAATGTGTTATGTTATGAGTAAGTAATAACACACAAACAGACCCATGTGATTCCTAACTATGTTGCCTGGGTAATATATTTGCAGGGTGTCAGCATCCTTCGAACAACTTGTGGGACTCCTAACTATGTTGCCCCCGAGGTAATTACAGGTGCAGCTTATCCTTATTTTTGCACAATCACTCGTCTATATTTCCATTTTTTGTAACTTTTAGCAGTGTTACATGCATTTACATCTCGTCATTTATTCATGTTCTGGTTTAGGTACTCAGTCACAAAGGTTACAATGGCGCACTGGCTGATGTATGGTCCTGTGGGGTCATCCTATATGTATTGATGGCAGGATACCTCCCATTTGATGAAATGGATCTTACCACATTGTATAACAAGGCATGTCAAAACATTCAGTTGCGTACATTATTACTAGTGCCAGCAAATCTATTGTTGTTGTTAATTCTGCATAAACTGCTTTGTTTTGCCAGGGTTTAAATTCATTCTTCCTTAATTTTTTTCTGCAGATCAATAAAGCCGAATTTTCTTGCCCATCATCGTTTCCAGTAGGAGCAAAATCATTAATTCATCGAATTTTGGATCCAAATCCTGAAACAGTGAGTAGTCCATGTTCCATGATGTTGGTTACTGTATATAATGTACTGTTAATTCATTTAGTTTATTGTGTGAGAATGCAACCCAAAACAAGAAATAGAATCGACACATAGTGTAATTGAATTGCCTTTTGGCATCAAATACTTGCATTATCTTGTATTTATCCTTGGCAGTTCACCTAATTGTTACTTGTTAGCATGAATATTCAGTTTGTCACACCATACAACCCCAGTTATCCAAATAGATCCCAACTTGTCCTCTTTATGTTTGTGAAAGAAGCATGTTATATTAAATATGATGTTTCAGTCCGTTTCAAGGTGGTATCAGTCTTGTTTGTGATCACTGTCAATCATAACTATCACTCCCTCCGTCCCAAAATAAATATCCACCGTGAAGAAGGCACACATTTTTAGAAATGGTAATTGTTTTACCCTGAATTAACTGAATGACAATTCTACCCTTAATACGAGAGGGGGTGATGAGTTTTTCAGCTCATAATTAAGGGTACAATTGGAAAGTAGGCACTTACTTTTGGGAGGACATTATTTTCGGACACACTAAAATAGAAATGTGGACACTTATTTTGGGACAAAGGGAGTACAATAACTTCCTTGCGCATTACAGCATAAGTCTCCATGACGGAATGTATGTGTTTATCTCCACTGATACGGCATCCAATATGGAAGTGGAATTTATATATACACATTAACAAAGTACAAGAAGGACCGTCTTACATATGGGTATTTGATGGCACATATGACCCTTGTTTCCACAATGGCCTAAATCAATTTATATTATGTTGCAGTTCTTTTCCAATATTTGCTGTATGTTTATGTGCAGCGTATTTGTATCGAAGAAATTAGGAATGATGAATGGTTCAAAAAGAATTATGTCCCTGCTAGACTTCTCGAGTATGAAGATGTTAATCTGGATGATGTCAATGCTGTTTTTGATGACTCGGAGGTTGGCAAATACTCAAAAGAGTCTCTTGTATTACTTTTCAGTCATTTTCATATTATGGTATTAATAAAATATGTGCTCGGTGAAATATTGCAACTTCTATGGGACGTTGCTAATGCATACCTGCTTATTTGTTGCACTATCTAGGAAGAGCGGACCGATGAACAACACACGGATGAAGACACAGGTCCTTTGTCTCTTAATGCATTCGATATGATAATTCTATCACAAGGCCTAAACCTGTCTTCAATGTTTGACCGTGGTCAGGTTTGAATTCTTGGCCCAGAAATATTAGCAAAAAGTTCTGGTTTTCTTAACATTAAGTAAAAATACGCTTCTTATGCGTTTGACAGGACTCTGTGAAGCACATAACTCGTTTTGTTTCTCAAAACCCCGCAAAGATTGTTTTATCAAGCATGGAAGTTGTTGCTCAGTCGATGGGTTTCAAGACCCACATTCGGAATTACAAGGTCAGATCTTTTTGTGTGTTACAAAACTTCTCAAATGTCTAAATATCATTTGATAATCAAACAAAACCAAGCAAACCCAGTATATTGCGCTAAAAAGCAGGGTTCGGGAGGGGAGGGGTGTACGCAGCGGCTGTTGGGTAACAATGGGTACAATAGTAATTGCTAGTTAGAAAATTTTCCAATATGAGATGGAGGAAATAGTTGTTCATTATTTAAATTGCTTGATTTCAGATGAGGGTGGAAGGGCTTTCTGCTAGTAAGACGTCTCATTTCTCAGTTATTTTGGAAGTGAGTTTCTGGTACTCGAAATTTAATCCTCTTTCTTGTATCTTAATTACGATATTACGAGTAATGAAATCAAGTTTTAAACCAGGTTTTTCAAGTGACCCCCAGTTTCGTGATGGTTGACATTCAGAAAGCAGCCGGAGATGGTAGTGAATATCTTAAGGTGCGCTCTTCTTTTTCTACAACGAAAAATGTGATATACGTTTGGTACACGATGATACAAAAAGTTGTTGTCCCACGTTTGTGACGATATTAGACCGAGACGAGACAAGACAAGACTTGAGTGGGTAAGACAAAAATGAATTTTTTCTGTCCCTCGGGTGGAACAATCACAAAATTAGTAAATTACTAAACAACCCCTGCCCAATTAAAACCCTAAAACCTTCCAGAATTATTTCACACGCCCACGTCATTCTCGTCCTGTCTAGTCCTGTGAATGTTAACTTTTTGTGAAGAAAGATCGCAGGCTCGGGTCATGAGAGCTCACGAGGTGGTACAACAAGTACTTTTAACATGCCAGCTCACGAGCTCTCGTCTCAAGAGCTTGCTCATCTTTGTGTACATCTCTACTTTCGTGTTCAAATCTTTGTAGGAGAGATAACACCTTTCTTTGACATTCGCAGTTTTACAAGAACTTCTGCAACAATCTTGAAGATATCATCTGGAAACCAGCTATCGAACAACAGGGAAAATCCAAGATTACAAAAACTAAGAGCAAGCGGCGTTAGATCTTCTTATATACGGTTAGTAATCGATTCATTAAATTTTTGCAACTTTTTCGTATTTTTTACGAGAATGATATGATTAATTTGTAATATACAAGTACTCATAAAATCTATTTATGGTTGTGGTGTTGCAGGCCAAGACTTTTAACCCCCTTCTTAGAAGTTGTAGCTGTAAAAGCATGACCAATCTGAAGTGGTTTGATTGACTGTAAGAAATCCCATAAAATAGCAGAACAAAAACAGAGGTTTTATGTTGGTTTTTGATGTTGAAATACATTTGTAGGCTTGCCCTTTGTTTATGTTAAAAGAGTTTGGTATTTTGTTTTGTGTTGGAAACCAATATTATTATATCTTTCTCATTGGTCGTCAGTTCAAGTTTCCTCCAACGCATTACATTTGGTATGCAGACGAGAGTGACGTACACATGTCAAAGAATGGTGGAGGGTTTTTAAGATTTTAATTTTAAGAGCGCATTTAAGAGAGAACTCAGTATTTTGTAACATAAAATCAAAGTTTAAATTAAGAAGTTAATAATTTTAACTTCAAATTTTAAATAATGACATTTTAAGTATTTTAGAAATCTTATATATATCTCTCTCTCTCCTCCCCCTATACTCTCCGGTGTGAACATTCTAATGAGATACATTAATTAAGATATATCCACTGACGCCTGTTGATGTTCATGGTATACATGTTGTGATACCCTAAGATACACAATGTGATACATTGTAAACAACAAAGGAAACAATGAAAATACACCCTATTATTGGCATCAAAAGATTAAAGATAGCAGTGTGTGAAACAATGAAATTAATTAAAAGCATTTATGAGTTGTCCTTTTTATTACTAAATTATCCCTTTCTGTTTATTTAATAAATAAGATAATTTATATTACTTTATAAACTAGATTTATCAAAAGTCTTAAAAATAATTTTTAATGTACAAAGTACTATACATTTATTCACAAAGTATTAAAAGTCTTTAAAACAACTTATAATGCATTAAACACTACTACTTAATGCATCCAGTCTTAAAATCCCTTAATCTACAATTAAATAACATATAATATAAGTTATCAATGCAAATAATAATTTTTTATATTTCATATTCCCAAGATACTTTTGACACCTTTCACTCATGCTTTCACCCTTTCATACTTCTATATTTTCTCTCATCCCCAAGGTGAGATTCAAGCTGATATTCACCATGAGTTATTAAAAGTTTTCTCATTCAATTGCTATAGAACTCTCGATCTGTTGATTTTTTGCTCTTGGTGTAATAACGAACACATTTGTGGAGTTGTTTAAATATATTGGATTTTAATCTGTTATACAATTTTTTCATCAATAGACTGTAATTGAAACCATAACTTTTATTTATTCAAATTGTATTAATATGTAAAGACGAAGTGTAACTTTTATAATCGTTAAATTTTATCTAATAAAACTAGTGAAACTTCAAAATCGTTAAAATTCACGGCTCCCGTCGCATTGCACGGGTACACAACTAGTTATTTTAGATGACCGACTCAAATTGGATGGATCTCACATATTAGAGTTCTCATTTAATTAAGCCCCTTTAATTTCACGTGTAATTTAGTAATTTACCAAGCTGATTTCTTTCTACCTAATCTCAATAGTCATATCCAGTGTCTTACCAAACGTAGGACTACAAATTTGTGTTCTAATAATACTGTCTTGCATATCAAACACAACTTAAGGATTTTACTGACTGTTATCTTCCAAGGTCCATGATATTAACCGAGGTGCTTTTAAGTTGTTCTGGACAACTATGGTTAAAAATAAAGGATCATATTCATAGGGTGAGACCATTTCATCACAACAAAACTTGTTCACAAAAACACGCAACAAAACTGATTTAGAGATTTCACAAGACCAAACTAAACATCAAACAAAAACACAACCACCCAAAGAGCCGAAAAGGTCCAACTCACCGAAGGTTCAAACCTAAAGCTTGACCACCACCTGCTCGGCCGACCGTTTCTTCACAACGCCCCTCGAACACAACTCGTTCAGCAACTCCAAAGCTTCCTCGGCTAACCCTTCGTGAGCCAACCCTTCTATCAATATCGTGTAACTACCTTCTGTTGGCTTACACCCCTTCGAAACCATGTATTCCAAAAAGTCAATGGCTCGATCCGTCTTTCGAGCCTTGCACAATCCCAACATCACCGCATTATAAGTCAACACATTCGGTCTCACCCCTAACCCTTCTAAATCATGAAGAAACTCGATTGCTTCTTCCACTTTCCCTTCTCGACTTAGCCCACTCACAACTGATGAGTACGTGATTATATCCGGCTGCAACCCCTTTTGCTTCATCTCGTCAATTAGCATTATCGCTCGCCCGGTTTTCCCAATCTTCGATAACCCGTCAATCACAGTGTTGTAAGTGATCAAGACCGGCGAACACCCTTCGAAACTCAAGTGATTAAGAATCTCGACGGCAAAATCGACTTTTCCGTCCTTACATAAAGCCGTTAGAAGCGTATTGTAAGTCACGATATCAGGATAACATCCTCTAGAAACCATGATCTCCAAATACTCAATCGCTCGATCCATCTTTTTTTCTTTGCAAAAACAGTGCAATAATGGGTTGTAACTTAAAGAATTTGGGGTACAACCGTGTTGCGGCATCTTTTCCAAGATATCAATCGCTCGTCCCAAAAACCCTCGTCGACACAAGAAGTTGATCAAGATGTTGAAAGTTACGACACTCGGAGAACACCCTTTTCGAAGCATATCAGCCACAAATTTCTCGGCTTCCATCCATTTTCCAACGCTACACAAACTACGCAATATGATGTTGTGAGTCACAACATTTGGCTGGCAACCAGTTGATGGCATGTCGGCCAAAAACATAATAGCATCGTCTAATCTCCCTTCTTTACAAAACCCGTTTATAAGCACGTTATAGGTAACGACATCGGGCTTACAACCTTTCGTTTTCATTTCGTCCAAAAGCTTCATTGCCTGCCCTACGCCACTTGTTTTACACGCAGCTTCGATCAGAATCGTGTACGTAATCACATCTGGATAACATTCTTTCTGCATCTGGCGATCAAGAACAACCATGGCTTCTTTTAATTTCCCTTTATCGCATAAAGATCGAAGAATCGTGTTGTAAGTGACAACATCTGGAGCTACAGACATTTTATCGAACACATTGAGTGCTTTATCGATCTCACCGGCCCTGCAATACCCACTGATCAAAACATTGTAAGTTATAACATCAGGTACAGCACCAGATTCTTCAAGAATCTCCATAACCCTAGTAGCTTTTCTCGTCTTCCCCGATCGACAAAACCCTCGAATCAAACTGGTACATGGAATGATATCAGGGATATCCCCTCGATAAACCATGTTTTCCAAATACTTAAACCCTTCTTCAAGGTCACCATTCCTAATCATTCTCCTAAGATGATTATTATTCTCAAACTCCTCAAAATTTCTTCTGGTATTCGCCTCGTTAATCCCATTCAACTGCAGGGTTTTCTCGCCATTGATTGCTCTCCCATTGGGCCGAAAAGTTTGGGATTTGGAAACGGTAGACACCCTTTTAATCTTTCTATTCAAAAACCCATTTTTATCATTCAATTTACCATGACTTCCAGTACCTACAGCAACTGAATTACGAATCCTAGCTCTATGGCTCCTGAAGCTTTTCCTATGAACACAATGAAATGAACAAAACCCTTCATGGGTTTGCTTTATGGAGACAACTGATTCCATATTTAGACCATAAACAAGAGGTTAGAAGCTCCTGGTGGATGATTCAATGGAGAAAACCGAGATTATGCGAGGGTTCGCATGAAGAATAAGAGGGTAGACGGGAAGAGAGCTTACCGTTAATGGTGGTGGAGGAGATGGAAGAAAGGTGCCTGCCGCCTAATTTTCTTATCCGAATTTGTCGAGGAGGAGATCCTGTTTTTGATTTGAAAGGTTAGAGATAACATGTGGGCTTTCTACTATATGGGCCTTAGCCCAACATATAATAAATCACTATTACTATTTGCCGATTTGGTACGGTACGGTATCTGAAGCCGACCCCAAATCGAAAATAAGATTTGTACAAAATGCAGGGATCTTATAATCTAAAACCCAACTTTCGGGGATGTTTGACGTGGTCATCCGACCTATATGAAAATCCAAAAAAATAATATATATACATATATATATATATATATATGTATTTAAATTTTACTAGAAAGATACCTGCACAATACAACGAGATATATTTCGATTTTAATATTTTGTTTTATTCTTTGTCACTGTCGATATAATATATTTTTACATGGTCTTGAGAAAACAATAATATTTTTATTTTTGAATAAAATATTAATTTACAGATGTCGTAAAATATTGAAAAAAAATATATTGATATTAATATCAAATTAACTCTTAAATTTTTTCATTTTTTGTATAATTTTTTAATTTAATTTTGTATTATAATTTAATTTATGTTTGATAATGAAGTAATTTATGTTTTTTTATAATAATATAATTCTTTATAAAGATAATAATTAAGTATTCTAGATAATAATTAAGTATTCTTTTAGAAGTCAATGATTATTTTAGTTACGTTTTAGAGTTTTTTATATCTAAAATGAGGTGTTTATTTTGTATTTGATTATATTTATCTACAGTTAGTTATACGAATTCAAAAATGAAGCTTTACTAAATTGTACTTATGTACAATATACTTGTAATCTTGAAATTTTAAGTAATATGCATTAATTGACAATATTTTATGCATAAAAATGGTTTTTAAAAATTTTCCTCAAATGTTTTATAATATATTATAAATAAGATATATTTATTTATCTAATAGAAACGGACTCAAAAAATGCAAAAATAAAAACCCACGATCCAAAATTCGTATTTATTTTGGTCTTGGGACTCAATTAGTTAAGAACACTAAACTACAAGGACACAATATGCAATTCACTCAAAAAGTGTTTAGAATTGCCTTTAAAAATAACTAGTATGGGAACCGCGCGTTGCGCGGTAGTATGAGTGCTTTAATTAATGATCTAATGATTGTCTATATAAATATATATTAATTGTTATAGAATCATCAACAAATCATATTCAAATAATTCAAAAAAGTTAAATAAAATATAGTTAGTGAAATTTTAATATACACACACATATATATATTGAGAGAGAGATTTGTTTAGTAATAAAATTGTAAAACTAAATAAAATGAGTAATAATAACGACAGAAATATTAAGGAATCTGACACAAATTTAAGAATAAAAAATACTCCACATAAAGATATGTCTCCTTCAAATGATGATGTACATGTACTATTTTTCATCTTCAACACATACCTTGACTTTAAAAAYACAATAGTGAATGGACCGGACCAACCATACGATATGTAAAAAATCACATACCAAACTTAAAGACTTCAAATCTTTATAACCTAATAGATATCTTCAACACATACCTTGACTTTAAAAACACAATAGTGAATGGACCGGACCAACCATACGATATGTAAAAAATCACACACCAAACTTAAAGACTTCAAATCTTTATAACCTAATAGATAAAATTATAATGCAATCAAAATCATAACATGAACATAATAAAATTATAATACGACTAAACTTACGATAAGAACATACTTAAAAATATAATCCAATCAAAATCATGATACAAACATACATAACATTCTAATACACTTTAAATTACAAAACAAACTTGCATAAAATTCTTACCTTAGACCATAATAAAAAATTCCCACAACCCAAACTTGAAAAGTTCAAATTTTCATGACTTGATATATAAACGTTAAAGAACTCGAAAACCTGCAAACCAAAAAACGTYCAACATGCATAAGTAAAAATTACATAGTGAACTTGAACATTTTAAATCTTTACCTAATACATAAGAGTTATAATGCAAACAAAAATCAMGATACAAACATAAATAAAATTATAATGCAATCAAAATAATGAAACAAATCAGTATAAATATTTTACCTTATATTGCAACAAAAAAATCAAATATTGAACTTGAAGACTTCTTTTCAAATCTTCATGACATAATGCATAAAAACTATAATGCAACCTGAATAACATAACGATACAAACATACATAAACTTATGGGGAAGTGAAAAAAAAACTATGAAGATTATCAATAGTAAAATAGAAGAAAAACCAAAGAGAAAGAAAATAAATGTAGAGATGCATAAGATAGAAATAGAATTTGAGAGGGTGTGAGAGATGAAGATGAATAAATAGTTGTTRTTTATATGTATATAAATAAATGATTGATGGGAAAAAATGAAGGGTTTGGAGTTATGTCATTTGAATTAATATAGAAGGAGATGAATGGTTTGGAGTTGAATGCAAACATTTAACAAAAAAAYATAAATTGACAAAAAAAAAAATATAGTAGTGGATATTGAGAGAATGAAGGAGAAAAAAGAAAAATGAGGTTCTAGGCTTTAAGAGAGGCCACTTCAAACACTCATGGTTTATTCTTTAATATATATATAATAATACATAAGAGTTATAATGCAAACAAAAATCATGATACAAACATAAATAAAATTAT
>NC_037531.1:362218-372445 GCF_001531365.2 Cynara cardunculus var. scolymus
TTTTTTAATGAATATAATTTCTACATACCTTTTAAAATCTTTAAATTCTTCTTCAACTCTCATCTTCTTCATCCCTCACCAAAGGATTTTATATGATTTCATTTTGTTTATTATTGAAACTTTAAAAAACAAATTTCATTAAAAAATAAAAGAAAGTAAATGGAAGAGCAAATGAAGAGTTGGAGGTTAAACTTGGGTATACAAAATTACAAAAATAACCTGGGTTAATTATGAGCTATACATTTTTCATCAAGGGGCAAAAAAGTCTTTAACATATTCAACATTTAAAAAAATTAAAAAAATAAGAAAAAAGATAAGAGGGGTTCTAAGCATTAGAAGGTGCCACCTCATTACCTTTGGTTTCTTCTTTAATATATATATAGATTATTGACTTATTTCAGTGTAACACCGATAATAAACATTTTTAAGTGTTTGATAAATAAGTTATACCCGTACCAAATCGGAATAAGAAGTTTTTGAAGAAAGTAACACATAAGAAGCGGTGTTTGAAATTGTTTATAGAAACAACTTATTGACTTATTCCGATGTGACATCGATAATAAACACTTTTGAACTTATACAAATGTCAAACCGATAATAAAGAGTTTTTAAAAAAATTAAACCTTTCGTACTTTTATAAAAAACCACAAGTTATTTTAAATAAGTAATCTCAAAACACCCATAACTTATAATAATTCTAACTTTATAAGTTGATAAAAGAAAGTCGTAAGTTTGTTCTAAACAAGCAATTCCAAACACCCCAAATCGGCGAAGAAGAGAAGTCCATTTGTGTTGGGTGCGAACTGTCTGCCGTATTGGGAGGAAAAGAGGAGTGATCGATTTTTCAATTAAAGGTCCTTTTTAGGGCTTTCAATTCTTCGGTTCTGTTTCCAATTTTCTAATTTTATCAGCAAGTTCGATCTTCTTATCATAAAGAATCTGCTCAATCCGTTTGCTTTCGATTTTACATCACCAATTTTGCAGATAATTTGGTGTTGCTGTGAGTAAATAGCTACCTACAGTTGAGACAATGGACGTAGCTTCTGATTACGCCACAAACATTTGCAGTCACTGGTAATAATAGGGTTTTTTTCTTGGAACTTTTTGAATAATTGGGCGACTATTGTTTCTGATCATTAGGTTTACTGCTTTCTTTATGCTTTTTTAATTGTTTTCTTGCACTTTTGTTGTTTGCATTTAAGATTCCATGAGCTTACTTGGAGGTTATGGAAACACATTATAATTTTCTTAAGCAGCTGTTTAAACCAGCATGTTCTAACAGTACTTTTCTATGAGCCTTGCATACTGCGAAGTGTGCGATTGTTATGCGGGACAGGACAATATAAGAACCTGTTGTTTGTTGTTTCACGTTTGGCGCAATATTAGACTCCCTGTGACAAAAATCATGTTTTTCGGTCAATCAAAATAGGTGTAACAAAAACTAGGAGACAAGATTGGCACATTACTGAACATGTCAAATTAAAAACCTAAAACATTCCTTACCATCGCATCTTTAAATCTATGCTGGATAGGAGTATACAGTCTCGTAGAGTTCCTGTTCTATCAATGGCCACCTTAGCTTTCTGTTGTAGATGCTCGTTTATTATTCTAATTATTGATTTGTGTCTTGTGGTGTCATGCCACCTTTGTACTTCACATTTTTGCTACACTAGTGGTAGGCTTGTGATCGTGTGTTCACACAGTGGGCACAAAGTCCCAACAGTAGCGGTGCAAGTGCATGCCGACACTATGATCGCTTGCAAGTAATAAAGTGGTAAAATACTGAGATCGTTTCCACATGGACTGGACTACTGAGATTCAGAGACTTCATGAACTTCTTGATCGTGTTTCGGTTTGTGAATAAAAAGTTGATTTTGTTGGTAAAAAGCTTTAAACAATGAAAATAGCGAAATGAACTTATAGACTAAAGAATGGGCATGGGTGTAAGTGTTGTTTAAGATAAAATCAACAATAAAATGGTTAGAAACTTATGAGTTGTTTATAAAAATTCCAATCTCTCGAAAGTGAAAATTTACAAACGGTCCCATAAAGTTCCACAAAGTTCCTATGCTTACCACTTCGAAACTTGCCGATTTAGCTAAATAGAAGAAGAAATAATATTCATACCCAAATCTCTTTGTGATAAGAATAACCATCGCTTAATCCTTAGCTAAATACATACAAAATTCACATATCTACGTAATTATCGAAGACTCTCGAGTTCTTTGTGCATCACTTAAGCCGTATTTCGGATCCTCCCATCTCTGGGTCTAACATCTAATATTAACACTTCAAAGTGATCGGCTTATCCGCGTCGAGTTTAAGTCCCGTCTTAAATGACCAAGTTTACGAAGTGGTAAAGAGTAAAAACACCCAAATATTGTATAAAAATTCTAAGTTAAACCCACACCCACACCCACACCCACACCCATACAAGTAAATTAGCTCATAATAGACATAATAAACATATACAAAGACAGTTAATAAGACTGAAATGTAACTTTCATTAATATAAAAATAAACTCTGTTCCCACAGTGGTGAGATTGTTGGCCACAGATTACAACTTCAATACATATGGCTTGTATTGTTAGCTGTTCCTGCTTTTTCCAGCTTACCACAGAAGGGAAAGGCATAGCTTGAAAGAGTAAACCGAAATAAATTTTAGTTGTTGATGGTTCTTGACTGTTGACAAAGACAAATGAAGTTACCGTGGAACTGGAAGCTCCTAATAACTTGGATTTGCGGTTAATTTAAGACTAGAGGAATCTTTGAATCATATTTCTACCTATGTGCAACTTTTAACTCGTAAAAAATCGATTTTAGTGTCTGTATATTTACTCGGTCTGAAGGATCTTTACTTTACTTACTCGGACCTATGATAAAAGAAAAATAACCATAGCTTACACTAACAAAGGGGCCTGTTATGCATTTGTGTTCCTTAGATGTAAACCTTGCAAGTAATTTTAATGCTTACATAACCTTCTATTTTTAAACGGAACTTCATTCTTCCATTGTGTAATGAGAACAAATGTCATTTTGCTTATTTATCATATTTTCACTTACCTAAAAGTTAACTTACTATGACTGTTATTCTTTCATTAATCATTCTACTTTTACCGTTGTCTTCCTTTCCATATCTCTTGTTCTAGTTTTGTCATTGTATTTCTTTTTGTATATGTTTTTAATTTAAGACCTTGCTATTTATTACTTCTTAAAGTGCGTTTGGTACACTGGACACTGGAAAGGACACGACATGACATGACAATATAATTATAAAAACTTGATCTATGTTTGGCGTGACATTGGTAAATTACTAAACTACCCATGTCAAATTACAACCCTAAAATCTTTTAGAATTCTTTCACCCGCCTTCATCACTCTCGTTCGTCTAGTCTAGTTCGTCTAGTCTAGTTCTGTCTGCGTACCAAACGATCCTTTAAAACTATCTATTGTCTGGGAAGCTTAGTAACCACAATGTTACATTTGCAGTGACAGAGCCATTCCTTCTTCAAATATCGATCTGCATTATGCTCACTGCTCCCGCAATTTAGAAAAATGTAAAATCTGTGACGATATGATTCCCAAAAAGCATGCAGAAGAACATTACTTGAGCACCCATGCTCCGGTATGTAGCTCCAAGTGAAATAATGTTAATTAACTGTATCTAGCATGTTCCTATACTAACTCAAATTGAAATAGTTTTTAGAACGAGTTTTGCAGGCGTCTTCTGTTGGATTTTATTACATATCTGCTTCTATAACCAATGGTTGAACTGTTATTGGGACAGGTATCCTGTTCATTGTGCAGTGAGACGATGGAACCTGAAATCCTATCACTACACAAAGGTGAAAAATGCCCCCAAAGAATCGTGACTTGTGATTACTGTGAGTTTCCTTTACCTGCAATCGACCTTTTTGAGCATCAGGTAATCGCCAACAGATCTTTAACATATGAAACTGGCAATTTGCAGTCTATTGAACATATGCAATATTATGCTATTTCTATGAAATTCCAGGAAGTCTGTGGAAATAGGACCGAGCTCTGTCATCTCTGCAACAGATACATCAGATTACGCGAAAGAACTTCCCATGAAGTCACATGTAATGGTGTCCCAAATAATGCTGCAGAAACCTCCAGGTTTAAAAACACATTATCATTTCCCCTCTATGCTTTAATTTTTAATTTACTGCTATTTAACCTGTCATATTCTTTATTAATTTGAATGATGGGGGCTTTAAATGGAAGATGTGACAAAAATGTACATATACACTTATTTTATTTATTAAGATGGGTTATGTTGGCAAAATAGCTGAAAAACTAGCTGTTGGCTTAATAAGCTAGTTGATAAACTAGTAGTATGTTTGGTAAAGATGATAAGGTGAGTCCCATCCCTTTCGAAGTGCTTTCAATCAGTTTTCTTGGTAAGCCTTTCGTGAAAGGATCTGCTAAGTTCTTACTTGGTCGTAAGAAGCTAATGGTGATCACCCCATCATTTATTAACTGATTTACTTGTCTATGTCTAAGTCCGATATGTCTGGGCTTACCATTATACACTTGGTTGTATGCCCTTGATAGAGTAGATGCACTATCACAGTGTATAGAAATTGGCGGCATTGGCTTTGGCCATAAGGGCATGTTGGTCAACAAGTCCCTTACCATTCTGCTTCTTTACAACAAGAAGCTGAAGCGACAAATTCTGCTGCCATAGTAGAATCTGTTATGCAACTTTGTTTCTTTGATCCCCAAGACACTGCACCCCCACCAAGTGTGAAAATCCAACCACTTGTGGATGCGTAGTCTTCCTGATCATTGATCCAACTTGCATCAGTGTATCCTTCCAATACTGAAGGATATCCATTGTATTCCAAACCATAATCCATGGTTTTCTTTAAGTACTTGAGAACCCGATTTGCAGCATCCCAATGTGCTTTTCCCGGTTTACTAGTGTGCCTACTTAATCTTCCTACGACATAGGCGATATCAGGTCTAGTACATGTCATTGCATACATTAAACTACCAATAACTTTAACATATTCATTTTGAGCTAAAATTCTTCCGGTATTCATTGTTAATCTAGAACCTACTTCGAATGGAGTATTGACACGTAAGCAGTCAAATTTATTAAAACGCTTTAATATCTTTTCAATATAGTGAGATTGAGATAACATTAGTTTATTGTCATCTCTAAGAATTTTTATTCCTAAAATAACATTAGCTTCTCCCAGATCTTTCATATCAAAATTTTCAGATTAAAGTTTCTTTGTCATTTGTACTTGTTTTAAGTCGGTTCCAAAGATCAACATATCATCTACGTACAAGCAGATGGCAACCCCTCGACCATTAACAAATCAACAATATACACACTTGTCTGATTCGTTAATTTTGAAACCATTAGAGAGAATAACTTGATCGAATTTTTGATGCCATTGTTTAGGAGCTTGTTTTAAGCCATACAAGGACTTGATAAGTTTACAAACTTTATTTTCTTGTCCTTGAACTATGAAACCTTCAGGTTGTTCCATATACACTTCCTCCTCTAATTCACCATTCAAGAAAGCAGTCTTGACATCCATTTGGTAAATTATGAGTTTATTAATGGAAGCTAAGGCAATCAAAACTGTAATGGTTGTCGTACGTGCTACAGGGGCATATGTGTCAAAGTAATCTAATTCTTCTTGGGGGGAGGTCGACTAAGACCCAAGTATTATTACCTATGATGGAATCCATCTCATCGTTAATTGCTTCTTTACAAAAAGATGCATCATGAGAGTTCATTGCTTCCGCAAATGTACTTGGTTCTTCATCCAAATTGTAGATGATCGGATATTCTTTCATTTAACCATGTCGATCACCTTCAACTAAGTACATTTCAAAGTCAGGTCCAAAGGTTCTTGCCTTTCATTGACGTTTACTTCTTCTAGGTTCAATTGCTTGATGATTCGGAGAATCATCATCTTCCCTTTCATCATTTATGGAATTTTTTGTAGACCCGATTTCCTTATAAATCTCATGTGCCTTTTGAATGCTTTTGAACCTTTGTTCGTCAAAACAAGCATCTCTAGATTCTATGATGGTGTTAACCGAAATTTGATCATTTGGCTCAACCACCATGAATCTATAGGCTTTGCTATTTTGGGCATATCCCAAGAATATGCATTTAATGCCTTTGTCTCCTAACTTTCTTTTCTTTGATTCTGGAAGTCTTACAATTGCTCGACATCCCCAAATTCGAAAATAATTTAGCTTAGGTGTTTGTTGATTCCATTACTCATAAGGGGTCTTTTAACTTCTCTTGCTTGGTACTCTATTGAGTATGTAGCAAGATGTAAGTTATGCTTCACCCCAAAATCCGAAACTTAGTCCGGAATTTGACATCATTGAATTTACCATCTCCATCAAAGTACTGTTCTTTCTCTCCGCAATACCATTTTGTTGTGGTGTATACGGAGCCGTTACTTGGTGAATAATTCCCGTAGATTCGAGATATCTAGGGTTATAGTATTCACCACCCCTATCCGTTCTTAAACATTTTATCTTTGTCTCACATTTAAGTTCTACTTCATTTTTGTAGATCTTATATTTTTTAAGGACTTCATCTTTTGAATGTAAAAGATATACATAGCAATATCGAGAATAATCATCGATAAAAGTGGCAAAATACTTTTTACCACCAAGAGAAGGAGTAGCATGCAAGTCACATGTGTCACTATGCACTAAGTCTAAGATTTTAGAAGATCTTTGGATTTGAGGGAAAGGTTGTCTAGTAATTTTAGTATGCATGCATGTAAGATACTTTTGATTTTTATCATCTAACTTTGGAATTAGATCACCTTTTGCCATATTTTTCAAATGTTTAAAATGAAAGTGATCTAATTGACCATGCCTTAAAAGTAAGGAAGAATCAAAGTAAGCAGAACTAGTAGTAGTATTATTAGCATCAGTCATATGTACATCGGAAGCAACCACATTTTTTGCGTTGTTTGAGTCAATCATATTTACATCATTCACCCACTACTATTCACAACATCATTTATGTTTAGTTTAAACATTCCTCCGGTAAGATAGCCTTTGCCGACGAATTTTCCGCCTTTGGAGAGTATGAACTTGTCGGATTGGAAGACGAGTTTGAAACCATGTTTGTTGAGGATTGATCCGGAAACCAAGTTCTTGCGAACGTCGGGAACATGGAGAACATCATTTAGAGTCGATGTGTTCCCCGATGTAAATTCCAAAGTTACCTTCCCTTTTCCTTTTACTTGAGCGGTTGAGTGATTTCCCATGTAAAGTACGGAGGTTGAAGCTTCATACGTTTTGAACATGTCCATGTTGTTGCGCACATGTCGGGTTGCACCCGAATCAACCCACCATGTCTTCATCAAGTGAGAATGCCTCGAAAATAAATAGTAACAAAGTTGTTGTTCTTGGAGTTTCCATCCTTGGTGTTGTCACCACCATTTCCTCTCCTTTTTAGAAGTCGACAATCACGCTTGTAATGTCCCGGTTTATTACAGTTGAAACATATCACTTGTTTCATATTTCTTTTTTTCTTTCCGTCTCCATGATCATGGTGTTTCCTTTTCTTGCCACCGGCTTTGGAAGTCTCGCCCTTTTCTTCAACTACATGAACTTTGGAAGCATCTTCGTTGGATTTATTTTCCAACCGATATTGTTCTTCAATGAGATGATGTTTTCCAAGTTCTTTTAAGGACATATCATCTTTTCGATGTTTAAGATTTTTCTTAGCATCTTTCCATGAAGGAGGGAGTTTGTCAATGATCGATGCCACTTGGATCGATTCAACCATTTTCATGTCTTGTTGTGTGAACATACTTAGAATGTGCTCAATCTCATACATTTGATCCATAATAGGGCGTTAATCTAGCATCTTGTAAGAATTAAACTTTGAAACAATAAATTTCTTACTTATTGCATCTTCCGTGAAGTACTTTTGTTCGAGAGCGTTCCAAAGTTCTTTCGCGGTTTCGATGTTTTGATAAACATCAAAAAGAGGATTGGACGTAGCATTGAGAATGTGACCATGACATATAAAATCATCGTTTTCGAACTTGAGAGTTCCCGGGCCGTATTTAGTGTCTCGTTGTCATGTGGTTCCGGATATGGTTTGGTGAGAACATATGAGACGTTGAGAGTGGCCAATAAGAATTGTATCTTCTTTTGCCACCTTTTGAAGCCTCCACCATCGAAGCGTTCTAACTTGACTATATCACATGACATTTGTTGGAGATTTTTCGTTGCCATCGTTGCTCGAAATTGCTTCAAGATTGTTTTATTTCGGGGTTCAGAACTAGAGGTATAAAATGACTAAAGTTGAATTAACTACTTATTGCTTTCAAAGCGAGTAAACTCTCTATCCTTAAAGCAATTTCGCCCCCACCGTAGGTGCTTTAGGTTATGGCGAATTACTTCTCAAGGTACAATGAAGCAACGTATGTAGATTGATTATCAACACCGAACAAATGGTGATAATCCCGATCGGACTATTGAGTAATCAATGATTTCAAGAAGCCTAAAAGTATGATTCTATAGCAAGATACTTTTAGGTTAAATTTGTATATGAAATGATGATTATTGATGTTTATAAGTAGGTATATATAGGTATAAGTGACAACCCTTTGAACTGTCATGAATCGACAGTTTTTAACCTTTCACGAATGTTCAAACCGTCGCAACTGTTCAAACATCACAACAGTTACTATTCTGACGTTTCAAAGCGTCGCGACTGTTCAAGCAGGTGCCTATTATACGAACCGTCACGATATGTCACTTATAAAGCTGTCAAAAATATAATATAGACCCCCACCCACCATTTCCAATATATCTTAAATTAATATATAGAAAATTGTTCCATTATATACCCACTTTTGTTCAACTCTTTCATCTATGTGGGATAAGGTGAAACCCACCAAATCCAAATTTAAGACTCAACCCAAAACACTTGAACCTATTTACTTAATTTTGAAAAATTTCCAACAAATTAAACCAAACACACCCGGTATCCGTCTCAATATTTATATTTAGGTTAAAAAGGATTCAGTAAATGGGCATGGGAATGGGAATGTGAATGAGTGACTAACTGATTATAAGGAGTTTATTGAAGGAATGCTTCATTTTATTCGTGATAGATCCATTTTCGCATCTAGAAGCTTGAAAAGGTACATAATCAGTTTATCATCTTCCATGTGAACACATGTTTCATAAAATCTACGTGAAAAGCAAAACCGTTATACAAAATTTATAACATTGCCGTCATCTGCTTTATAACGCACGTGATTACTTTTTCTCGTTTCTTTTTGGGAATTCAATGTTTCTTTCGTGTTTCTGAAGGGGCAGGGAAGGTGAAAGAGAGGGCGGTAGAAGAAGGCCCCCACCAGAAGACTTGTCTAGAAAAAAGCTTCTGTTCACCATAGCCATAACTGGGATTGCTGTTGTTTTAGGGTCTATCATTTTCCACAGAAAACCAGTGAGCAGTGAGCTGCATTAAAACATCTTCAAAATTTGTCAAGAAAATGTTTGTGTGCACACACACTGATTTGGTTTTGCATTTCAGTCAGATGTTGATGCAGACCTCCAAACTCATTAGCAACATTGGTAAGATGCATGCCGGACTTGTGCTTGATATGTTTGTTCTACGAGACACCCCTGCTCCTTTTTTTACCTCATGTAAAACGATGATTTGTGACTAGAAGCTAAACATCATCATTCTTTCAAAAATGCAAATGCAATGATTTTCGTCTCTACTTATTTCTCTAATTAGACCCAAGCGTTTTGGTGTATCTAGTAGTCTTTAGGGTATGCAAGATCAAGGCAAATATATAACTTCTTGTCTCATGTTTTGTGTGACATTGGATTGGGACAGACGACACTCAATTGGGATAAAAATGCATCTTTTTTTTTAACAAATTTAAGGAGATGGAACAAGATCGATAAATTACCAAAGAATATATATATATATATATATATATATATATATATAGGGGCAGGTTCAAATGAAAACCATGCCATTCTAAAAAACCGTGTAAACTAAAATCGACTAATAGGAAAATTCTATTCTTTTTTAATTAAATTTAATCAATAAGATCATTGTTATTATTTTTTTTCATAAATAAGAAAGTTATTAAGGAATATTAAATAAGGAAATTTAATAATGGAAATTATATAAATGAAATGATTTAAAGATTTTAATATTTTATAATATTAAAAATTGA
>NC_037531.1:373860-375628 GCF_001531365.2 Cynara cardunculus var. scolymus
TAACGAATCCGTCTACAAGTAAATTAAGAAAAACGAAACATGATCATTTATTTTAATTTTTTATGAAATTATTCATTATACATTAGTGAATATGTTGTGTTTTGATTTTGATATAACTTATTGATGGATATTATTTTAAAAAATGTTAACATTAAAATAGTATATTACTTCACAAAGTGAATCAATTTCATTAATAATATAATTTACCTGATATGGCTGCCTTGAATAAAAAATACTATGAATTAAATTTGTTTACCGATTCTACCCTTATTGATGAAATAAAATAAATATTAATTATTTTTTAATTTTTAATTTCCTAAAATAAAGTAATGTAATCTTAGCTATTAATCAAAAAAATGAATGGATGAGATTGGTTTATACGGTTTACACAAATGGGTCAAGTTTTTATTTGAACGCTCCTCTCTCTCTCTCTATATATATATATAGAGCCAAGATCAAATGCTAACCGTTCATTTTGTGTTAACCTTATTCACCAATCTTGACCATACAAACATATGATCAATGGTTGTAAATTAATCAATTTAAAATTTTAATTTTTAAAATTTGAAATTTAATTAAGCATTGTGAACATATATGAAAGGGGCATTTTGGGTAATAACCTACACTTCATACACGTCAGTATCATCAAATCATCGGTTACAGACTAAAGATTACCAAAACAACGACGCTCATCACATTTGATCACGGGGGCGGAAAATCTGGTTCATCATCGTCGCAAGAAGATGGCTGATTTAGGAGGATTTCACGTTAATCAGCATCAAATAAGAGGTATGTTTCAAAAAATTAGGGTTTTTATCGTCATTTGATTAGTACTGTAATACGATAACAGCATATATTTTCACTTCAGTGAGGAAGAAAAGTGAAAGAATAATGAAGAAAACCTACTTCTCAAACTTCAAGAACACCATCGACAACCCAGTTGATGTCAATGAAGATTCTGAAGTAGGACGAACAAATGATGTACAGAGTAATGAAGGATGCTCGAGTAAGGGCAAATGCTTGGAAATCCAGCAATCCACAGGTAAACTCCACTTATTTTACAATGAATGAACCTTTTCATTCTTGGTTGGTTATTTAATCAACAACGAATGTTGTTGGTTAATCGATTTTCCATATTTTTCAAGTTTGTTGCCTACTGATATTGAGTTTTTAGGGTGTGTTTCTTACAATTTTTTACATATAGTGTCTAAGGAACATATTTGGGATGGAATGCACAAACATGCATACCCGGTTTGTTTTTGTATACTTTAATGTTGGTCTTTCCATTTGTTGTACTTTGATATTAAGTTACTTAATTGTGCAAACCACATGCACACACACATCAAAATGCATATATACATATATATATATATATATATATATATACACACACAGACACATGTAACAGGGCTAGTGTGTTCTGTTTCTGTTTGATCTTGTCTCTATAGAAAAAGGATGCAAACAGATGAGACTTTCTGTTTGAGATGTGCTTGTAGGTTTGTCAGTACATTCACATTTGATATGAACATTTATACTATTTGTCAGTACATTCATATTTGATATGAACATTTATACTTTTCATGTCCTGTTCACTATGAAAATGATATGAACATTAAATGTTAATGACCTGTTCACTATGAAAAGTATATGAACATAAACTACAATGTGTGCATTTATGTTCATTTGGTTCACGTTTGTGATCAAAAAACGGTTATCTCGGTAATAGATGTATGCACACATTATCCATACGTGTGTACTCCTTAATTTT
>NC_037531.1:376870-378840 GCF_001531365.2 Cynara cardunculus var. scolymus
GATCAAAAAACGGTTATCTCGGTAATAGATGTATGCACACATTATCCATACGTGTGTACTCCTTAATTTTCATCTTGTAAGGCCATTTATGATATCTTGGATGGTTTCGAAGAAAATATAGCATGATGTGATTTCTAAAACTGTAATGCATTGAGGATTCAGTAGGCTAAAAAAATGGTTGGAACATTATAAAGGTTTACCAGTGGGTTCCTGGTTATTTAGGATTTCAAAGCCTTTGCGTTTACTCAAGCCTTGTTTATTGATCTGAACGCATAGTTGACTTTACTTAAATACATAGTTGCCTTTCCGTAAAACATATACATTTATAACTTAAAAACATATACAAAATATGTTGTTTCCATTTCATCTTATACACACCCACACAGAAGCTAATGCAACAAAAATATTTCCCATGTTCACACACAACATAGAAGATGTGAACATATCACCTTCACGTTGATCTTGGCTCTATATAGAAACATTCAAATGTATGCTGTTATGCACACACACAGAAACAGATATGCATTTTCATAATTTTCAATGGTCTCATCTGTATGCTGTTTCTGTTTGATCTTGGCTCTATATAGAAACAGTCACGTGTATGTTGTTATGCACACACACAGAAACAGACACACCAAATTGCATATGAACAAATACATATGCACACACACACCAAAATGCATATACATATATATATATATATATATACACACACAGACACATGTAACAGGGCTAGTGTGTTCTGTTTCTGTATGATCTTGGATCTATATAGAAACATTCACATGTATGCTGTTATGCACACACACAGAAACAGATATGCATTTTCATCATTTTCAATGGTCTCATCTGTATGCTGTTTCTGTTTCTGTTTGATCTTGGCTCTATATAGAATCAGTCACATGTATGCTGTTATGCACACACACAGAAATAGAAACACCAAATTGCATATGAACAAACACATATGCACACACACACCAAAATGCATATATATATATATATATATATATATACACATAGACACATGTCACAGGGCTAGTGTGTTCTGTTTCTGTTTCTGTTTGATCATGGCTCTATATAGAAACAGTCACGTGTATGCTGTTATGCACACACACAGAAACAAATATGCATTTTCAACATTTTCGATGGTCGACAAACATGTGAAATGAAGTTTTTGTACATATAATGTTTTGATGTTTGAAGTGGCTGCATATCACCTTCACGTTGGTTCATTAATGTTCACATCTTCAAATATATTTCTGTTCATATCACCTTCACGTTGGTTCATTTATGATCATATCTTGTTCACGTTGAATCAATTATGTATGCACTAAACCATGATTGTTAAGAAAAAGGATGCAAACAGATGAGACTTTCTGTTTGATCCATTTATATGTATATATGAACAAACTTGGTTTTATAATTCGGTTGTATTCAGTAATCTGTTTGATTTATATATGAGTAAGTTCCTTTTATTTTAAACGAATTGTGCCAGCTGTAAAATTCAGTTGTATTACCCCTGCCTCAGAGACATCTTCACCAACAGTTCTAGACACATTGAATCAAATATATTATGCACAGTTCTAGTGGCAGGGGTCTAGTGCATACATAACTTATTCACATGCATGCTGTTATGCACACACATAAACAGATATGCTGTTATGCACACACAGAAACAGTCACATGTATGCTGTTATGCACACACGTGTATGCTGTTATGCACACACAGAAACAGATATACTGTTATTCACATGTATGCTGTTATGCACACACATGTATGCTATAATCTGTTTGATCTTGGCTATATATAGAAAAAGGATGCAAACAGATGAGACTTTCTGTTTGAGATGTGCTTGTAGGTTTGTCAGTACATTCACATTTATAACATGTTCCCGGTCTTTCAAAATCCACTAGGTGTGACAGTGATTCAATTTTGTATGACATAGTACATTTTTTAAGATGAATTGTAACAG
>NC_037531.1:379065-388973 GCF_001531365.2 Cynara cardunculus var. scolymus
TATGCTGTTATGCACACACATTGAATCAAATATATAGAAACAGTCACATGTATGATGTTATTCACATGTATGCTGTTATGCACACACAGAAACAGATATGCTGTTATTCACACACAGAAACATATATGATGTTATGCACACACAGAAACAGATATGCTTGTTATGCACACACATTGAATCAAAAAAATAGAAACAGTCAAATGTATGCTGTTATGCAAACACAAAAACAGATATGCATTTTCAACATTTTCAATGGTCAACAAACATGTGAAATGAAGGTTTTTTACATACAAGGTTTTGATGTTTGATGTGGCTGCATATCACCTTCACGTTGGTTCATTCATGTTCACATGTATAAATATATTTCTGTTCATATCACCTTCACGTTGGTWCATTTATGATCATATCACCTTCACATTGWTTGAACATTTATGATTCAATGTGAACATGATATGATCATAAATGAACCAACGTGAAGGTGATATGAACAGAAATGTATTTGAAGATGTGAACATGAATGAACCAACGTGAACACGATACGAACATGGTAAATATAAGTTACGATGGCTATGACTTGTTCCCCTGCCACCCCTAGTCGTTCATGTTCATATATTGTTCATTCCTTTGCATGGCATAAGCTATGCACATATCATGGGGTGCAGAAATGACAGTAATACTAATGCTGATCAAGTAAATATGGACTGCCTTTCTCTTTTAAATGTGTCTACTATGAAAATAAAACACTATATTCTACTTATGATTACACATCTTCATATTACTAAATCTTTTTTACCTTTCTGGGTTTATGTGTTAGTTTATGATCATGATGAATATATGCAGACAAAAAATTAAAAAAAAAAAGCTGTTTCCATTTCATCTTATACACCATACTCACGTTGGACCATATATGTTCACATTGGTTCATGTGTGTTCATTCTTTGCCCCATTTGTATGCTGTTATGCACAGTTCTAGTGGCAGGGGTCTAGTGAATACATAATTGATTCACGTGTATGCTGTTATGCACACACAGAAACATATATGCTGTTATGCACACGCAGAAACAGTCACATGTATGCTGTTATGCACACACATGTATGTTGTTATGCACAGTTCTAGTGGCAGGGGTCTAGTGAATACATAATTGATTCACGTGTATGCTGTTATGCACACACAGAAACAGATATGTTGTTATGCACACACAGAAACAGTCACATGTATGCTATTATGCACACACATGTATGCTGTTATGCACACACATAAACAGATATGTTGTTATTCACATGTATGCTGTTATGCACACACATGTATGCAATATTCTGTTTGATCTTGGCTCTATATAGAAAAAAGGATGCAAATAGATGAGACTTTCTGTTTGAGATGTACTTGTAGGTTTGTCAGTACATTCACATTTATAACATGTTCCCGGTCTTTCAAAATCCACTAGATGTGACAGTGATTCAATTTTGTATGACATAGTACATCTTTTAAGATGAATTGTAACAGGCGTAAAGGTTTGATGATCATATCTTGTTCACATTGAATCAATTTTGTTCAATATCCTGTTCATCTTGGTTTCATGGTTGTTCATATATGCACACACAGAAACATATATGCTGTTATTCACATGTATATTGTCGATGCAGAGGCTGATGTAGCAAGAACAAATGTTGTAACAAGACCTCCACAAGGCTCGAGTAAAGGCAAAGTTTTGGAAATCCTAAGAACACAGGAACCCACTGGTAAACTTTTCTAATGTTACAAAATAATGAACCTTTTTTTTTGTTCGTATATTTAAAGTGTTTGTTAAACGATTTTATAACTATGTTCAATTTTGTTCACTACTGATTTTAAGTTTATAGGGTGTCTTCTTTTTTACAATTTTTTACATATAGTGTGTAAGGATCGATATGTAATAATATTTCGGGGGCAAATGCACAAACATACCCGCTTCATGTTCAAAAATCGGGACATTAGGTTATCGGGTAAAATGTATATACTCCAATCTCATGTGAAGTCGATAACATTTACAAATTTTTCCTTTTTTATCTTTTTGAGTTGATGTGAAAGTTTATGTTCATGATGGAGTTACGCACACACACATGAACAGAAAAAGAAAAAAAAATATTTGTTTCCATCTCATCTTTGTTCACCTATCTCACGATGGTCCATTAATCTTCATACATTGTTCAAATTGGTTCATTCTCTGTCCCATTTGATGTCTTAGCAGAGGCTGAGGTAGAAAGAACAAATGTTGTACCACGAACTGCACAAGGYTCGAGTAAAGTCAAAKGTTTGGAAATCCTAAATACCCATAAACCCACTGTTAAACTTTCCTAATGTTACAATTACTGAACCCTTTTTTATGTTGTTCGAATATTTAAATTGTTTGTTAAACGATTTTATAACTAGGTTTAAGTTTGTTCACTACTGACTTTAAGTTTATATGGTGTTTTTTTTATTTTTTCAATTTTTTACATATAGTGTGTAAGGATCGATATGTAATCATATTTGGGGGCAAACATGCACAAACATGTATACCCGGGTATGTCAAAAATAAAATGTACATACTCCAATCTCATGTGAAGTCGATAACATTTACAAATTAAAAGTTTTGCGGTTTATTGGCCGCGTATGCATCAAGGGTCCCCCTCACTTGAGTAGCATATGAACATTCAAACCGTAAAAGTGTGCACAACACACGGTATTTGTTTTATAATGTGTGTGCACAAAACACGATAATTGTTTTATGAGGTTAATGTTGGTGAGTGAACATATATTAGCCAGTTCATATGTTGCTCAAGTTGGTTCATTCTTTTGACCCATTGAATATCGATGCAGAGGCTAAGGTAGAACGAACAACTGGTGTAACAAGTATTGAACAAGGCTCAAGTAAAGGCAAAGTTTTGGAAATCCTAGATACACAGAAGACCGCTGGTAAACTTTTCTCATGTTACAATTAATCAACCCTTTTCTTGTTGTTCGATTATTTAAAGTGTTTGATAAACGATTTTATAACTATGTTCAATTTTSTTCACAACTGATTTTATGTTTATATGGTGTTTGTTTTATACAATGTTTTACATATAGTGTGTAATGACTGATATTTGATTATATCTRGGGGCAAATGCACAAACATGCATACCCGGTTTGTTATTATAAATGACAATGTTGGTTCTTACACAATAATTTCTTTTGTTTTAAGTTGTAAAGTCTTTTAATTTATATAAATATCTATATGATGCATTAAGTTATGTGTACAATTATTTTACAACATATTCATGTTCACGCCGGTTTACATTCATGTACAGTTTGAGATACCAACGTCTTTTTACGTCTTGTTAATTTTTGTTCATATGCATTAATTTTTTGTTCATGTTTCGTTATTGATGCAGATTTAAAAGTCACGAAACCAATCGTTCAACAAACAAGTAAGCAAGCCGCACGAGTTGGAAAGGTGCCGGAAATACAATTACCGCATGGTAATACGTATCCTCAAATAAATTTTTCAAAAGAATGAAGATGTTTGATATTTCATAGGTCTTTCCGCCATTTAACTCAACACCAAACTGTCTATTGTTGATTTTAATTTGATTACGAACTTCACCTGTTGTGGTCACCTAATATATACAGAGAACATAAACTGTCTATTGTTTATGTATACTTAATGTCTATTGTGGAGTTAATGTTTAACGTAGTACGTTCATGAATGCAGATTCGGATCCGGTAATGTTGTTGGACGTTAATGTCCAAACTGAGGTTAAGGAGTCGAATGATGTAATGGGTGCGCCACGAAAGTCAAGGAATGAACAAGTAAAGGAAGACACAGTTGAACATACTGATGTGCAAGGGTACTCGTTAGGAATTAGAACCAGAACATCTCCGAAGGCATTATGGGAGATGGTTAAAGCATTAAACTCTAACCAAAGGGCATCAATCAAGGAGATGGAATTTGATGCGTTGCTTGATATGACTTTAGACGGCATTCCGTCTAAATTAGGTCATTATGTCGTGGATATGTTAGATACGTCGAATATGACAATACAATTGCGGGATGGACAAATACCTATTACAGTCAAGTTGATACATGATGTACTGGGGCTGCCAACGGGAGGTTTAGACTTGAATCTGGTTGCACCATCTAAATGCAAAGATGCAGTTGTTTCTGCATGGTGGAAACAATTCAGTAAAGATAGAATGAGGTCGAAGGACGTGATGAATGTTATTCAGCAATCCGATGACGCGGGTGTGATGTTCAAGATGAGTTTCCTGGTCATCTTGTTGAATACGCTTGCAGAATGCAGCAGAGTCGGTGTTTGCAATTTGGGGTTCCTCAAACGCATTCATAGCTTAGAAATGATCCCAAGAATTGACTGGTGCAAATACGTATATGATTGCATAGGCACGAGCAAGATGTGTTGGAAAAGAGACAGTTTTTTGTCATTTTAYGCAGGACCCCTGRCCTGTTTAACGGTAAGAACGTTGTTTCGTGACACTATATAAATCAACAGTTTTTTGTTATTATTTAATCAACTGCTATGTTTACTTTATGCAGATGTTATATGTTCAAGCAACAACATGTGACGGCATTCAGAACCAACARCAAGCATATCCATTGWGAACTTGGACATTGGATTTACTRAGGAGAAGACAAGACTTGGAGCTTAGCAGAGGGGGTTTTGGATACACAAAATTGAAAGGTACTAAACCCATTGAGCGAGGTTCGTACGATCAAGCAATTATAGATCATCACACAGCAGAGGATAKACCTGAGTCTAGCAAAACCAAAGAAGCAGGAAATCAGAATGTTACTAAAGAGGTTACTTCAATGATCTCATTCAATGTTCTTGCTCCTCTGTACATATTCAGTCAAAAATTTTTTTTGCATGTTATTCTGCCTTCCGATTGTGCATAATATCTTATTTTTTATGATGGTGTTTATGGCCAATGTATGAACACAAGTTAATAGCTGATCCGTTAATTCGGTGGGGCGTATATGGTTGTGTATATGTGGACTACAGAAAATGCACATATAGTATAAAAATAGCACAAATGTTAAATTATGTTCCTATTGTGTTCATGTGGTTCATGTTCGTACTAAATGTGATTATATGGGCCGAAATTACTAGATGGTAATGTTGTTCATTACTTAACAGCTGGTAACGTTGTTATTTCGGGGGGTGAAAGTTGGGTATAAATGTTTGAAACTTCATCATTATGTGTTCATAATGTTGACCTATTTTCACAAGCTGTGTACATGTGTAAACCGTCATAAATATGAGTCAATATGTGTTCACCAGCTGTGTAAATGTGTGTTCACATGCTGTGTAAAAACTCACAATTTGAGTTTCATGCAATTGAATGTGAAAGTTGATCAACCCGTTGTGTGCTTAACGTACAGTTGTGTCTGATTGTTATCGTCAAACACACAACCTTGACTTAATTATATATGCAGATTGCACATACAACATTGTTACATGTTTTTTCTGCTTTTACAGATTGTGGATGGTTTTGCAGGAATGCGTAATTATGATGGGTGAGCGAATCGAAGATTTGTGTTCTACAAGGAGGGAAGCAGACACAATGTTGCAAGCATACATAGAACGATTTCCCGGTGAAAGATGCTCAAACAGGAATTGGCGAGAATGTTTAAAGGAAGCATGTGGGAGTGCCGAAACGATGAAGGTCAACCTAGAGAAAAAGAATTGCCACATGTTCATGTAACACCTACAAAGATGACGACCACATCCGACCCGACAATGTTATCACCTTTATCACAGTTCTGGACAAGCCCGACCGTGATTGCCGAGGTTGACCGGGCGTCAAATGAGAGAGCTGCTATCACAACAAAAGGAGTAGGATGTAACAGAGACCCCAAGCAGTTTGAAAGGGTGAAGATGACATCGTTAGAAGCACCATTGGAGAGTGTTTGTAGGGTTCGAAGCAGAGGCATCGATGAATGTGAGCCTCGTACAAGTAAACTGCGTAGACGTGCACAGACAGGTAATCGATATGCCTATTTTTTGTATGTTAGTAACGTCACCTCGTTCCCATGTCTCGTACCAAACGGTCTCACACAAAAATCATAACCATGTCGTATAAGAACATCATAGTGATATACCAAACAAATGACATGCATTTTATAAACACCATTTGCATGCCCGTATAGTTTCTTGATTTAATACTATAATTCTTGCATCAACGTCCGAGACATTTTATTCGTATGCAGAAATCGAGGCGCCAGCTTTCGATTTGGGAATAAGTCCATCAAAGGACGCGGTCATTGCTTGTATTGATAGTTCGAAAGCAACAGGTGGACAAGAAAATRTGAGATCTGAAATTCCAAAAAGWGATCCGAAACTAAGTTTTAAACTACGATCACCGTACGTTACACGTGCGGTAACGTTCGAGGTGAGTAGTGACGAAAGGAAGTTGCAAGATTGGATATTACGAGGCGTAGGCGGGATTTTGTAAGTTACATTGTCTACTATTTAAGTAATATTTTTTGGTCAAATATGTATTATTGTCATTTGGGATGGTACTACCTAACGAATTAAACATGTAGTGAGCCGGTTTTCATGACGACAAAAGGGAAAGCTATAACACGTCAAACAATGCAATCCCTTGTATCTCAATGCGTGGTTGGCTAAGAAATTATTGATGTCTGGTCAATGGTGCTTAACAAAGAGGAGAAGATGAGGAGCAATGAGTCTCTTAGACGCTATTTTGTACCAACGGACATTTCGGTAACAGTATATTAATGAATGTCGATGTAACCGCCATATAAATAAATTGTAGTCTATAATTAACCGTACTTGTGTTTTTTTTTTGGCAGATGGATGCTATTATTAGGGATGAAGATTTGAATGCTAACCAGAGGTATGATATATTCCGAAAGAACATCACATGTTGCATGAATAATGACAAAGAATTGATCAGTATGCGTAACGTTGATCTAGTAAGTGTTTTTTCATTCGATCAAAACTATACGTATGATATTTAAGCATTAATTCAAATGGTATCAATCAGACACGGCTCTTCAAAAATGTAGGTATTCTTCCCGATAGTAGAACCATCGTTCTATTACGTTGTAGTATTCGATCTCAAGCACCCATCAATTGCCATAATAGACAGCCAGATTCGTGATGGAAAAGTCGATGATATATATGGCTCCAGCACTGTAGGCTTGGTACATCAACTTTAAATTTTGTTTTTGTCATGATCATTATGAACATGTATTTACTTTGTCATTATTTGTCATGTATGCAGCAAGATATGATGATTATGCACCTACTAAGAGAGGGACATGGTGCGTGGAAAGTGTACGCTGAAATGGATCAGGACCATATAAAGACAAGGTGGCAATTAAGCGAGAATACAGTGGACGCTGGTGTTATGTTCATGCGGCACATGGAGACATTCTTTGGAGGAAACGTAGTGAAATGGGACTGTGGGTTGTATAAGGAGAGTACAAAACAGAAGAGACAGTTGAAGGATCTCAGAACCAAATATTGTTCGAAGATGCTACTAAACGATGTGAACATCCGTAAGACCTCTATCGTATATGATGTAGAAAGGTTCATTGCGATGGAGACATCGTACAATGCTAGGAAAAATGGTGGTGCACGACAGATGAGTCGGGGGAGGAAATAGATGTTTGCTTATTGTGTGGTTACACATTTATGTTAACTGGTTTTTTGTAAGACTTGTTTTTTGGATATTTGTGGTCGCGTAACGATTTTAGACATAAACGTACGTCATGTCTGTTCATATTTTTCGTATTTGATCAATCAAATGTTTTTTGATGTTTAAATTTGGACCAGGTTGATATAAACAAATCTATATTGCGTTATCGTGACAATGCACATCGCCTGAAACTGTTTCACATTATAAATTGTAGTATGACATTTATTAATCTGTAGTGTACACATTATCAGTTGAATGATTGTTGGGCATGAACAAAAACAAATGATGAACATGAATAAACATTAATTGGAACCTGTTTACAATGTGTACAATGAAAAGGTGCATATCATTTCATCTAATCTCACACACACACACACATCTTAGTGGCATGGTTTTTCTTGCTGTGTAATTTGGTTGTTATTACTAGCCTGTTTTTTTGTATAAACAGTGCAAGTGGTATTCTCACATAAGTTTAATACATTTTCTGGACACCTGGAATAACTTGTTTGATCTAATCCAAGTAAATCAACAACAAGATGTTAAAAAACATGGTTAGCCAGCAACGATAAATTGAATACTAAATCATAACTTCAAACACACATAATAGAATAAATAATACAAACGAACAACATACAACTAATAATGTTAACCGCAATCTAGTTAATGTCAACCACTATCTACTTCAGCGTTTATTTTTTGCAACAAATCAAAAGAATTAAAACCAAAAGACAACTGTTTTATTATGAAGACCATCCGGATACAAGAAACGTCAACATATGAATCATATCCAACAATACAAAGACATGATAATATTGGATGAAGTTCACTATTGTTCACTAAAACACTTACCAAATAAAGATATTGTCGGTAATTATGAAAACCGCACTTACGGCRTTTTTTATTACTCCGTATTGGAAATAACAACTAGTGACTAAGACATCTATAGATTGTAATAAAATGAAAAGTAGAGGATGTATGTCAATCATAAGATAACATAAACCAAAATCGTAGCATTACGAAATGTAAGATTGACAACAACGAAACATCCCCAAAATGATGATATTTCCGGTACTTCGACAACTGATTACTCTATCAATTCGGGGCAATTGCGTGAGTCATGGCYGGTACGTYGGCCAYATGTCGCACATTTTCGACGGGCTTTCTTGCTTACAGACTGTATTTTCTCAGACACGCTTACCAACCTCTTACCAGTACCACAACCCTTGTTCCTTATTCCAGATGGTGGTAGGATGTCTACATCATCGGGTATGGAAACACCAAGGTGATCTCTGATCGCGTCCAACTTTTGTTGAGATGGGTCTTCATACGGTACTTTTTTCTCGATATCAACCATGAAATTGTCGAGATGCTGCTCCAATCTAGTCAGTATCGATTTATCATTCCGGACGATGCTTATAATGTTGTCAACTTTGGAGTTTACATCAATTATTGACTTATCCTTCTCCACATCCACCTCACCGTATCGAATTTTAGCGGATTGTATCTGGACAGGGACCAGATTTTGTTTCCATCGACGTAAAACATATTGGTTCGGAATACTTTCAACTTCATCGTTTATTAGAACCTTAAATGTATGACGACACAGATAACCGTTATGCGTGAATAGATTGCACTCGCATTCGACCGTGTTGGCTGTGTAGTTTCAGGATGCCTAAAAATAGTTACGTTAGGTTCCGAATAACAGTAGTTCATAAAAACCAACACATTTAAAAAACATTAAATTCCATGTAAAGGAATATTGTACCAGATACGTGGTATTAACAGACGATTTCTTTTTCTTGTGGCTTATAATGAACATTTTGAGATCACCCCGACATTCGCCAGTCTCTATACTACAAGACCATACAGCCTTCTTTATTTCATTTTGGATGTCAAAGAACACATTTCAACTGTATACCCTTGATGCTTGACTTTCTAAGCGCAATGGAGTAAACAACTTTGGATACGTTGTCCTCGTTATTGTTTCATGCACAGCTTGCTTGTACCTTTGTTTCTCTATAGCAAAGTCATAATTGTTGAGGAACTGAACCAAATCAAACCAATATGATTCGTATATGTTAATATACGAATTCGAACTCTCCGATCTTGATATCGTTTTCATAAGACCAGACATCGGTGTGTCCTTATAAAACGCCGGAATCCATGATGCGCGTATTTCATACATTTCTGTGAACCACGGATCACGACCTAAATTGTATTGCTC
>NC_037531.1:389793-392115 GCF_001531365.2 Cynara cardunculus var. scolymus
CCAACACACGCAACTGCATCTCTCTTGAAATTCTTAAAGTCGATCTCAGAACATCGATTGTGCTCAAACCCACCATTTAATGCAGTTTGTATACGGTGAGCCCTAATCGCACCAACTTTGTAGCTCGAGCTATTCAGGACATTTTTGTAATCCGTATACTTCATTTGTCTATTTTTCCTTGAGAAACGTCGATCATTAGTATTGAATAGCGCATGATTATGTGCCTCGACAAACTCATATATCTCGTAACCGGATTTATCCTTTTTCAAATGGACTTTTATGCATGCTAAACATCCACAACGTTTAAGGTTCGTGTTACGATATCTCCTTTCACCAGACTGCATATCCATCGAATCAAAAAACTGTTTGTTTGGTGTTCCCTCCCTATTACATACAAACCATCTTGTTTGTATGTCTCCATTCTTATTTGTTTTTTTGGCGTGCARCCGAACATCAAATCCAGCATTGTTCGCGTATGCCCTATACATCTTCTCCGCTTCATTTATAGTTAAGAAGTGTGAGTTGRTCTTTGGTTTAAGATCGTCATCAACCTTGGGGATAAAAAACTGATTTCCTTGAGAACACTCCTCGACGGCGTACTCCGGTTCATGTTCTGATATTGCAAGAATAGGAACACCTGCTGATATAATCATATCTTGTAGCATCACTGAACAGTGTGCACCTTTCGTTCAATGAACGAAATATGAACATGGGAACACACCAACAAATGAACGAACTAACCACACGAACACACATATGTGAACAATTGGACGTTGATGATGGTTTGTCGTAAAATAGCAGGATAACATGTTAAAATGTACATACTCTAATTTCATGAAAAAATGTGGAATGATGCTATTGTAAGGCGTATATAGACATGCTAAGAGATGCTATTAGCCACCCAATAATATGAACAATTGCAAACATCTGGAACACACCATAAAAAAACAAAAATTAAAAAATTAAATGTAAAATTTTCAAAAAAAAAAAAGACCATGAACGGATGGTAAACATAAACATGGACCATATGTATATGTACATATATGAACATGAACAGGAACCGTATGTTGACATTACCAACTGAACAAGAGACATGTATTAAATACATGTATATTGACATTACCAAACGAACGAATGATGAACATGAACATGAACGTATGTACATGTATGACGTATATAAACACGTAGTTAACGATTTTTATACGTTAGTTGAAAATGTACCATGGTAATATAATATCAAAATAAAATAGTATGAGATGAACCTTAAAAAACACATGACATCGTAATGAACATTTTTCCGATCAAAATGAATCTTAAAAAAAAAATTAAAAAAAAACTATTACCAAGACATTCGGTTTGGTTGATTTCATGACTTCCCGACCTCGAAATCGGATTGTCTTCATAAACCATTGTAATCTCCACGTTGTTGTCGATTTCTTTTCCTTTGCGTGAACAAGATATGAACATAAATGAAATGCAACGTGGTGATAGAATATCATAGAAATATTATGAGATGAACAATAAAAAAACACAACACATCGACAACGACATGCTTCCGAACAATATGAATATAAAAAAAATTAAAATCTATTACCAAGACGTTTGGTTTTATTGATTTCATGACTTCCCGACCTCGAAATCGGATTGTCTTCATAAACCATATCTATATGTACATATATGAACATGAACAAGGACCGTATGTATATGTACATGTACACGGGCAAATGAACGAACAAGAGTCATGTATAAAAACATGAATGTTGACATTACCAAAATGAACGAATGATGAACATGAACGTATGTATATGTATGACGTATATAAACACGTAGTTCATGATTTTTATACGTTAGTTGGAAATGCACAATGGTGATAGAATATCAAATAAATAATATGAGATGAACATTAAAAAACACACGACATCGTAATGAACATTATTTCCACCAATATGAATCTAAAAAAAATAAAAAAACTATTACCAAGACATTCGGTTTGGTTGATGTCATGCCTTCCYGACCTTGAAATCGGATTGTTTTCATAAATCATTTTAATCTCCGCRTTGTTGTCGATTTCTTTTTCTTTGCGTGAACAAGATATGAACATAAATGAATTTTATAATTAGTTGACCACTCATAGTTAACGTTTTTTATACGTGAGATGAAAAATCACTATGGTGATAGAATATCATAGAAATATTGTGAGATGAACAATAAAAAAAAACGACACATCGACAACGACATGCTTTCGATCAATATGAATATATAAAAAATTAAAAATCTATTACCAATACGTTCGGTTTGATTGATTTCATGACTTCCCGGCCT
>NC_037531.1:394675-395867 GCF_001531365.2 Cynara cardunculus var. scolymus
TTGACCAATTTACCCTTTGAACAATTGTTCATACACATATCAATTAAAACATTAATTAAATTATTGTTTATTTAATCTCATTTAATAATAACCGTTTGATGATAAAATGAACGATCAAGATCGGTTCACATAGTTTGTACCATATAGTTGGTTTCTATTTGAACCAGCCCCTATATATATATATATAGGAGCGTTCAAATGAAAACCGCCTCCATTTGTGTAAACCGTGTAAACAATCTCATCCATCCATTTTCTTGATCAATGGTCAAGATTAGTTTACTTTATTTTAGGAAATTAAAAAATATATATATTAAAAATTTATTTTTATATCAGCAATAAGGACAAAATGGTAAACAACAATACATATTTGTAACATCCTATTGAAGGAATTATTCTATATTTTAGGAAATTAAAATGTCTATTTGTTAGGAAATAATTTCGCTAATGCAGCAGCCTTTTTATTCCTTATCCTGAAATTGTTTCAATATTCTTCACACACCCATGTAAATATGCACCCTATTCATTATGAAATTATTTCAAGATGCACCAGTTTCATCATGAATCCATTTCAACATGTAATTATTTCATGACAAACCGCATACATTATGCACCCGTTTCATTTTGCATTTCACCTACTAAATGGATCAACTACACCATCACTGAAACGAGATTCACCATCAAACCATTTCACTACTCATTGTTCAATTACGCCATGAACTAGTTTCACCTTCATGAAACTTGTTTCATGTTCATAGATTAGTTTATTTCGCTCCTGATTTGATGAATTCATTCCTTCAATCCTTACAATCTTAAAGATTCTGTAGCAGATTACAATTTTCAAGATTATGGAGCAGATTCATCATGTACCCGTTTCATCATGCAATTATTTCATGACGAATCAAATACATTATGCACCCGTTTCACTATTCTTGTTTCAAGTACGCCATGAATCAGTTTCACCTTCATGAAACCTATTTTATGTACATTAATTTTCTTATTTCACCTGTGATTTGATGAATTCATTCCTTTAAGTCTTATAATCTTCAAGATTTTGGAGCAGATTACAATCTTCAAGATTTTGTAACTGATTCATCATGTATCCGTTTCATCATGCAATTATTTCATGACGAACCAAATACATTATGCACCCGTTTCATTTTCCACTTCACCTACTAAATGGATCAACTACACC
>NC_037531.1:396117-407558 GCF_001531365.2 Cynara cardunculus var. scolymus
TTTTTTCAATCATGATTTGATGAATTCATTACATTATGTCTTACAATCTTCAAGATTCACCAGCAGATTCAATCGCATCACAGTATATTTAGTTCAAATTTTTAAAATTATAATGTAATTAAATATTTAAATGTTACCATTATAAAATTTCCTTTATTACGTTTCCTTAATTAAGATTTATTAATAATTTCCATATTTAATTGAAAATATTGTAAATGACCGAAATACCCTTATTGATTAAATTTAATTAGAAAAAATAGAATTTTCCTGTTGGTCGAAATTAGTTTACACGGTTTTTTAAAAATGCACGGTTTTCATTTGAACATGCCTATATATATATATATATATATATATAACTATCTATATAGGGGCTGGTTCAAATACTAACCAAAACTATTGTGCAAACTATGTTAACCCGATCTTGATCGTTCATTTTCTCATCAAACGGTCCTTATTAAATGAGACTATAAAAATAATCATTTAATTAATATATTAATTGAGATGCCTATGAATAACGGTTCAGATGGTACTTTTGTAAAAATATCGCATGAACACGGTGAACATTTATATGAACACGGTGAATGTTCATGGATATGAACACCGTGAACATCGGAATTACCTCATGATCAATTAGAGGGATCTTAAAAGATTTGTAACTTCCAAATAATTATTAGGGAGTTACATAAATGTCAAATTACAAAATGACCAAATAATTATTAGGGAGTTACATAAAGGTCAATTTATAAGTTACATTTGAACATAAAGTAAAGAAAGAATGTGATTGGTTGATGTTGGTTAGTAGAGTTAACACAAAAAATGGGTTAGTATTTGAACCACCCTCTCTCTCTCTATATATATATATATATATATATATCAAACTTAACCATTTATAGATACTCTTGTTTACAAAATCCTATCAAGTGGTTAAAATCTCATTTTTATCAACAAGGCGTAAACGTATGAACATTACAGGTTTGAGTTCCAAATTCATCAAGACTTTGATATAATCATTTTTCAAGGATTTAAAACAATTCCCCACACTTGTTTCTTTAAAATATACAAAATCCCCAACTTTGACCTACATGGTTTCAAAATCAACCAAATGCAAAATACTTAAAATGGAAACTTAAAGAAAGTAAAATACATCATTTTAACATGTATATGGTTTTATAAAAGTAAAATATGAACTCACAATACTAGGTTTTGATGAAAATCTAGAAAATCAAGAATGCTTGGGGAAGGAGATGAACACACTTGGATCTTGAAGACCAGACTTGAATCCTTAACCTAGATGAGGTTTAAATGCCCTTAGGTTGGTTGGAAATGAGGATTAAATACTCCAAAAATGTATTCAATGAAGAGGGAAGGAAGAAATTTGGGAGAGAAAAGAGTAAGATAAGAAAATGAGAGCGAAAACCCAAAAATCGGCTCTTAAAAAATTGGCCAATGGTGTTGGCTAGTTTCACTGCCAGATAAAATAACGAACAAACTAGCCCGAGCACTTTGAAAAAATCAAACAGTGATATTTGCTAGTTTCACCACTAGTTAAACTAGCAAATAAACTAGCTCTGAAACTAGCCCGAGCACATTGAATGAAATCAAACAATGGTGTTCGCTAATTTCACTGCTAGTTAAACTAGCAAACAAACTAGCTCTAAAACTAGTTTGGCCCACTTTTCCATCATTATCAGTTGTTTTCCTTGAGTTTTGAAGCGCCAACATTAAAATGCCCAAAAACATTCAAACAAGGTTAACTTAAGCACTAAAGAACTACATTTATAGATGAACTCAAAATAAAATGTAGTAACCAAAATTTGGGGCGTTACAATAGTCTTGTGATATTTAGAAAGGACCCTATTTAGAATTAGTTCTCAATTTGAGATAAAATATATGTATGACGGATGAAGATATGCATCAGATATGCTCTTACAACAATAAACAATAAACAATATATAAATGTTATTGGAAGTCTTTTAATTTCAAATTCTATGTAGACATTGCTTAAAGAAAGTGTTTGAGATGAAGATGGATTAAATATTTAAAATAAAAGAATTTTATACATGAGAAAAAGCAATCACACCCATTATACACTCGAATGAGTGTAAGGATCATTCGAGAAAAGGATGAAAAAAGTTTGTTACTGTTTGGATATCATGTCTCCTATCTCCTATACTATCTCTCATTTAACAATACAACCATTTTATTTAATTATTCATATATATATATACCATCACCAATTCATTCTAAAAGAATATATTACTATTATATATATCATAAACACTTCAAACTATACTTTTCGAATTCGAGCTTGGACCTTCTAGTCGAATATAATCATACATGATGGATTGAAAAGGACTTTGGGCCCGCGGTTGTGTGAAATAAAATGTGTTCTCTCCTTCTAAGAGTAAAGAACCCGAAACATCCACACTATACAACCAATATAGCCCGTGAATCCCATGCCTTGCAACTGCATTATCTCGTCCTATCAGTCCCGTTGTAAACAAAGGACGAGGTTTATTTCTATCATTTACCCGAACCTGTAAAAGAACGCATATCGACAATTATAATGGATAAAAACTGAGAGAAAGAAACCCTACAAGCTTTTCATACACCAATTACATAGGTTTTAAGCGAATTTTCATTGTATTTTAGCATATCGATAGATAGTTCATGCTTATATAATACCTGTAGTTCGGCTAAAGATGCACCGGCCAACGCTATTCGTAGCTTATAAATAGCAGTTTGTTGGACGTCCTCTAGCTTAAACTTGATCTGCCACGTTGTTCCTTCATATGAGTTATCTGCTTTTCTCCTAAACACATTATTAACAAGTTATCGTCCTTAGTTTATGATAATGTACCAAAATAATTGATATATTAGTGTAGTGTAGATATATAACTTAAAATAGGATTTTACTTAAATCCATAAACTTATACATGTGAAATCATATGTATATTCATTTTTAAGAGTTGTACCTTGGAATTTGAGCATAAAACCAATCTTTACTATAATCACTATCTCCAATCGTGAACACCAAGTCTCCTTCAGGGTACAACTCCCCGTATCTTTCCCACAATCCATATTGCCTAAAATTGCTAAAAGAAACCAACAAAATCAAATAAATTCTTAATTAGAGAAATATTAGAATATGTACAACTCTTGATGTATGATGTATTTTTATTTTGAAAAGGGGTGTTACCTTATAAAAACGTCATATAATATGGGTGTATTGTGTAGTTTATTATGATACAACCATTTTTAAACGTACATGATTGTACCGTGTGACATGGTGGGGGCATAAGTACCCCGTTCAAACGTATCTAATTAATTTCATGAAAATGTATCTAATAGAATTGCTTTACAAAAACGAACTTATGAGGTTGATCGAGAAAAAGCTTGTTCACGTATTGCGGGTTAGGATCCGGAACATGGAATTCTGCAGCGGATCGATCTGGGATCCCGATGTCCCACAATGTAGGACCACTTCTTGGAGGCTCGTAGACGAGAGTACCTACGTTAATTTGACAACCTAGTATTTTCCAAAGTTGGAAAAAGATTATCAGATTCAAATAATAGTTCTATTAACTATAGAGGTCAGAAATGGAAAATTTAAGCTTTTATACATACTCGATTTACCTGGGGTGATGGTTATAGTAACATCATTTCGGTAGTCACCAAGAAATCCGGGGACCCAAGCGTATAGGTTGTAGACGCCCGTTCTTATATTGTTAATGCAAAAATCTCCGTTCTCATATGTTTCCGTCCAAAATTGGTAATCCTACACCACAAAACTTGTTTAATCACAATATATAAGGAAAGAAACGCTACAATAAAATGAATTTTCTAGGATGTACATATGTTCTAATAGAATATTACGTGTTCTATCTGAAAACATTACAATAAGTTGTTAGGACGAATTAAGGTGATCTAACAAATTTTATCCATGAAATTGGACAATCTAGTATGACATGAGAAGTAAATCGTCAGATTAACCTTTTTATATGACAAGGTTGAAATATGTATTATATATAAGGGAGGTTTACTTTGCAAACTACGTATTTGTACAAAACGTACAAACCTCGTTCAACCAATTAATTATAATTTTTCAGTTTTTTTCATTTTTTTGTAATTATGGGAGGGTCGAGTAGTTATTTTTACTGTGAGGGTGTTAATTATGGATCTTCATTATATTAATTTTAGAGAAATACATGAAACAATTTCATTAAAACATAGAAATAACCATATATGAAACAACTTTAGCAAGAAAAATATTATATGAAATAATTTCATTAAAGGTTAGCAAGATGAAACAATTCATATATGTACGTAGAGGAAGGTTCAGGAGAAAATCTTAAATAAAATGAAAACCTAGAAAACACATTATCCTTAGATGAGATGACCCGATGGACATGATTAAACGGGTGGTTACAACAATCTCTTTTTAATTTAAAAAAACCCTCCAACCCCCTATCTTTTATTCGAAAAATAAACAAAATTCAAGCTAAATAAATTACATCAAAATAACAATCATATTTTTCTCGTTAAAATTAATGACATCCCTGTTGATATACTTTTTCATTTGTTTTTCGTTGTTTTCCTGCTTTTCATTTATTTAACGTTTTACTCTACACATGTATGCATATGAAAGGTTAATAAAGACATTTTTCAAAAGTAATCTAAAAAAGGTTAGCAAGATGATCGATTTTTTATACCTCATTGTTCATTCGACTTCGTCGATAAAATTTGTCAGGTTGTATAACTTCACCCTAACAATTTATGTAACGCATCTAGATAGAATATCGGCTGGGTTAACGTTGGTCGTAGCTGTAAGCTTAAATCCATTAAACTAAGTACCCTATCAGAATGCGTAAAAATAATTGGAGCTAACAATACGAGCTTTTCAAGTATGTTACCATAACTATAAAATTAAGGATCACCTTGCATTCTTTTTGCCACGATCCGATTTCGCCCGGTGGAGCTAACCCGATATACGCACCATTTATTGGCATGTCGTTGTCATTAACGAATCTACAAACGAATAAATTTCAGAAAACTCTCTTTCAAATGAACCAAATAACCAATTTAATCTTGGCTTTAGCATACGGTGATTACCTATCGCGAACGAGTAGTTTCCCATAAACATTGCCTCGTTCATTTGATTTGGGAAAATCTTCAGATGCCGGAAAACTATAAGGCCAACTCTTCACCTCAACCGTCATCTGATTTGAAATGAAAAATGAAACAACATGAACCGTATAAACCCTAGACCCTAAATCTAACATGGAATATATATTTAATTAATAATTATTGATTTGGTACCTGTCTTTTTGCATCTTCCCAAAGCGTAAGAGGGTCTGATCCATCCATGAGTGAGTTGAGATAGATAAAAACTGGTCCAAACACCTTCTTCCATGGCTCCCCCTCACCAAATTTTGGGACTAGATCATCTCCGGCATAGTGAGCACCAACAAAAACCTATCAGATACAAGAACTTTTGAATTTTACGTTCCGCTCATCAGGGACAGGGAGTACTGTGTAATTAAAAAAGGGTGTGTCCTATATATAAAATCTTACGGCTAGACAAGTAGGGCCGACATGCGAACAAAGGTTTTGTTTCAAGGGTCCACCGGTTCGAAATTCGTCACTAGGAGTGATCTGCCAAAACCCTAAGGGAGGGTCATTTGATATCCAGCCATGAACCATTAGGTTTCGATTCTCGCAGGTATACTGGTACTTGTCATCCACCTTTATGCACAAACAAACAGTAGATACAGAATTTAGTACAACCTTAATGAATTATATATATTTCTGAAAAGATATGATGGACCCTTTAATTAATTCTTGTAAATTCGTATGTACCTCTCCTTTGAAGTCGGGTTCGACTGGATTGACGAGTACCACGGCTTCTGGATACGCGAGGGGTTGTCCTCTTCCTGGCGACCGGTCATCCGGCAATGGCATGTATCTTCTCCTATCGTCTGCCACCGCCATGTAGTGAAACCTAAAACAACATTAATTAATGGAAAGAATTATTTAAGGTCTCACGAAACCAACAGCCATTAAAGGCGACAGATTGAGGTGGTTAATTAGATCCAAATATGATTACAGAAACGGGTGTTGTTTACTTACTTGTCTTTTCTGAGCTTGAATGCAACTCGTGTTTCACCAAGACTGAAGGGTTGCCATTCTTGTGAACCCAAATGTTCGTAAATGGCGTAAGTATAGAAACCAGAGCAACCACGAAGCAAAATGAACCTTCGAAATCACCAAAATATATTTTTGAGAATTAATTTGTATTAGAAATACACACACATATATGATATATATATATATATATATATGGTATATTTCAAATGCAACCATGTTCATTTGTACAACCAATGCAACCCAATCAATTGAGATATTTATAAAAATAATGAGAGTTCATTTATTATGATTTGAATATTTATAGAAGATGACTAGAGTTCATTAATTATGATCAATATTTTATATTATGAAATCACATATTTATCAAATTAAATGGATGGTTGAGATTGAGTTGTATTGACTGTACAAATGTAAAAGGTTGCATAATAACTCACCTCTCTCTCTCTCTCTCTATATATATATATATATATATATATATATATATATGCACGTTCAAATGAGAACCGTGCAATTCTTAGAAACCGTGTAAACTAATTTCGATCAATAGGAAAATTCCATTTTTTTTCTAATTAAATTTAATTATTAAGGGTATATTGGTCATTTACATTGTTTTCTATTAAATATGGAAGTTATTAATAAATCTTAATTAAGGTAACATAATAAAAGAAATTTTATAAATTGTAACATTTAAATATTTAATTAGATTATAATTAAAAATTGGATTTATTTATATTGTGTCTCGGTTTATTATTGCCAAGATTCATGAAAATCGAAGATATTAGATTAATAAATCCATGAAATCAGTAATAGAATAAAAAAAATATACATGAAACCGGTTTCGTACATGGTGAAATTGGTGTATGGAGTAAGCGAAAATGATTATGAAATTGGTGCATGATGAAATGGGTGGTGCATGAAATGGGTACATGATGAATAGGGTGCATGATAATATTGGTGTTGTAATTTCATTATCAATAGCATGAAATGACAATGACTCATCAAACCATGCTGGCCGATGTAATGGGTGATTGAAGAAAGTGAAAACATTTCATGGTTTCTAAGAAAATTTTGTGTAATTAGTGAAAGTGAAGCAAAATTTCATTATCAATAGCGTGAAATGACAAATGACTCATCAAATCATGCTGGTCGATGTAATCGGTGATTGAAGAAACTGAAACCATGAAGAAAATTTTGTGTAATTAGTGAACAACAAAACCATTTCATTATCAATAACGTGAAATGACAAATGACTCATCAAACCATGTTGCCATGTTAGCCGATGTAATGGGTGATTGAAGAAAGTGAAACCATTTCATGGTTTCTAAGAAAATTTTGTGTAATTAGTGAACAATGAAACCATTTCATTTGATGAAACTGTGAAACCATTTCGTTCATGAAATGTGGTAGTAAATTTATTATTATTATTATTCAAAAGGTTTCATTATGTTAAATTAATTATTTTGTATTTTATTTTTATTGTTGATCTATTTTAATATGGATGTAATTTTATTTATAATATTTGAACATAAAATTAATATATTATTTTACAAATGATTTTGTTTTATTAATATTACGATATATATGATATGGTTGTCTTTAGTATTACCAATACCAAAGTTACCATTTTGCACAAATATAGGGATTATAAAATAAATTTTTATTTTTTTTATTTTTTTAATTTCCTAATATAACCTAAACTAATCTTGAACATTGATCAAGAAAATAAATGGATGAGATTGGTTTACATAAATGAGGACGGTTTTCATTTGATCGTTCATATATATATATATATATATATATATGTATAAAATTAAATAAATAAAGAAAGAAATTAAGACAACAAATTAACAAAGCAACCTCTTGTCTATGTTTAAAGGAACAAACTTTCCTTTAAGGGAAGGATCCCATTGCCTTGAAAAGGAAACCTCAACTACTTCCTCACTTTCCACAATCACCTTGAAACTTGTGGCTTTGATCCTGTCCAAGGAAATAAATGTATATGTCTAAAGAAAGGGAGATTAATGGGTTTGAAAAAGGTAAAGAGAGAGGGTTAGATATCTTTTGGAGCATTTTTGGTATTAATTTGTTTAAGGTAGCTTAATAAAGATAAATGAGGGTCCTGATTTATTTCATATAGTCATTTTTGGCTTAATGGCTTAACGATTAAGCCTTAAAGAAAACACTCATGTACGGCTAATCGAATAAGTCACCTAATCCATTAAGTTCATTAAGTAGTAAGTAAATAGTCTCCAACTCTAAGTAAAGATAGACATAGTAATATATTAGAAAATACATAAAAGTAAAATTGATTTTGATGTTTCTATTATATTTATTGTTATCTTTCAATTTCAAGTCACGAGATTTGATTTATAATTCGATCTTAGAAGAAGAAAAAAGATAGTGTATATGAGAATGTTGAGAGTGTACACTTCAAATACTCCTGTTCTTCCCGAGCCATCTAAAGCACTCCAAACGACATCCCAATACCTGCATTTTCTCAAGAAGATACGTAAATTCAAGATGAAAATTTATCTCATCCATCCACTAAAAGAGAATGTGTTTGATCTATAATGTAACTAACCCTCGGTCACTTTCATTGTTAAGACCCTCGAGCACATTATCAAGCCCATTATAACGTATACCGGTCACAATGCCCTCAGGTTTCGATAATGTAACTTGCAGTATCCCGTTATCAATCATCACCTGAAATTTTTATAATTATAAGATAGTACATGCAAACTGGTTGTTCGTACGTATATGACCAAGCTTACAACCATTGCATTCAGATTTTTTTAACGATAAGTTAACAAATAAAACGGGGGAAAAAAGCAACGAAAGTTACATGGTGGTCATCAATTTGCAATTGCACACCGATACACGGCATTGATACAAGTCCCAATGAACACCTGAAATGCATGTCACAAGTAATAAGACATCAAGTAGAAGGATATTGTTATTGATCAACAAAATTAAAACATAAAAATCAATATAAACCTTGTTTTAATAGAAAAGATAAATGGATAAGTTGATACAGAAATTTATGATTTATTTGAGAAAAGAAATAGATGGTTTAGAGAGGTTTTTAAAGTGTTTAAAGGGGGTTTCTTTAATTAGAAAGAAAGCATGGTGTATTTATAAATAAGTGGGTGGGTGGGTGTGTGTGTAATGGGTTTGGAGTGTCTTTTACTTTTAGTTTGATAAACTTAAAAGCCAACACATGAACTTGGTATTTATTTTTTTGAAGTGGTTTAATTATTATAAATTAAAATCATGAATGACATCTAAATAACATATAATGTTATTGTTACGTGGGAAACAAGTTTACGAGGCTAACCAGCTTTTGAAATAAGTATTACGACATGTGATGTAACTTTTTAATCGACACCCAATCTAATTTTTTTCTAAGTGTTCGTCTTAAATCAAATTTTAAAATTCAAAATAATTGAAATCATTCATTGTGGTTTTATGAAAATTACAAAGAAACTTAATGTTATATTACCATTGCAATTAAAGTAGCTAATACATTTGATGTACATATGTTCCTCAAACTAAAAAGCACGATATTATCTACGACATGTAATGTTGGTAATCTGTCAAGAAGAGCTATATAGTCAACGGACACAATCTGTTGGAAACTGTTTGGTCGGAAAAACCTACCGACGATGGCTTCAAAAAATTTAGCAACAAAATATCCATTGGTAATATGTTGACAAATCATGATAATACTTTACTAGAATAAAATGTTGGGTCAACTGGTAATATATATCAACGTAAACTGACGGATTACCAATGGACATATACTGACGGGCAAAAGTTTTTATGGATTACCAACAGACATACGTTATCGTAAACCGGGTGTCCAATTAGATAATGGACAATGGATTATTGACAAATGACCAAGGCACGTTTCCGATGGATTATCTATGGCATTTTTCAACGGATTACTAATGAGCCTTTTTGTTGGATCTCGATAGAAATTTCGTCAGAATACATGTTGTTTTTATAAATTAAAAAATATTTTTTTGTATATTCTTCTATTTAACTTGCATACAAAATACTAAAACATTTATATTACAAAAATATTACAGGTGAAAGTTTCAACCGTTGCTTTCACCCTCCATTTTTATATCTTGTTTCATTTAATCTCATTAAATTATAAACGGGGTATTAATAATTAAACATTTTAATTATTCGGTCTCCTGATTCGATTACGTTTATATGTGTGACGCATTAAGACTTTATCATGTTGGCAATAATTGTAAACAGATAATGGTATCTGACAATATGTCAACATTATCCAAATGATAAATTTTTGTGATTCAACTAATGAACAAAAACTCGTGATCATTATAAGTGTACATGTTGTATCCTTTGTCCTCGATGTTCATTGACCATGGAGCATGATTGTGTCATCTCTGTTATGTACGATCTTTAGTTTCTTGATTCTGGAATGTACTAACAATAATACATCGATAACACATATGGAGTTTGGCTAAGGGAAGTGGGTAAGGGATTCTTCCATTGTTGTTGGTTCTTTTGTTGTTGGTAATTCCTCAGGTCGGGTTGAAAGATTGTTACCATCACACCTAACCTACGGCTACCCGAACATTACTGCTTGCAGGTCTTTGGACATGTATGGGTTTCCTTAGTACCATTCAACCAATGGGGACTGGAAACATCACTTCTATCATACAAGAGGTACAAATCATATCTCAAAACATACTACTACTATAAATACATGGCATATATATATATATATATATATATCCAACTACCAATATGTCATCCAATTGCGGAATGATTGAAACCAGTGTCAAAGTATGTCATTCTCACAAAGCAATATAACTATATGTTTCAAATCAAATGACTACATATACAATGACAATATGTGAAACACTTATGACATTTATTATAGTATTCACATACTGATACACAAGATCCTTATCTTGTATCCATGTATGGATTCCTTACCTCCATATTAGTCTCTACATATACTAGTTATTAATATATTACATTCTAACCCAGACCCAAAATAATATTTGACCAAAGACATATTAGAATATTATGTTCTAAGGTTATTATTGTGTTTAATTGGAACACATAACATAATATATAAACATCATAATTAGACAATACCTTATTTTTAATAAATATCAATATCAAAACATCGAAAAATACAACCACTATATGATTGACATTTGAGCATTCAGTAGCAAATACATGTGTTAATCACAACTTGTTCTATATATATATATATATATATATATATATATATATATATATATATATATATA
>NC_037531.1:408274-412785 GCF_001531365.2 Cynara cardunculus var. scolymus
GGTGAACAACCATATAAGATCAGAAACATATATGAACAAGGGGTGAACCTTAAACGGTGTGGATGCAATGCATGTATAAAACTCCAATTGACAAATGATCGCTCCTAAATGCGTTTATAATGAAGGAACTATTGTTTACAATCTGTTCATATCGTGTTCATACATGTTTTTTTACTTATTTCTTTTCGTATAACAGTTTTTCTTATTATGTTCATATTGTGTTCATAAATGCTATGCAGTCCAAGTTCATATATATGTCAAATTTTTGTTCGCATTTGACACAATGGTTATATATATATATATATATATATATATAGTTATGTTCATATGGTTCTTACATTAACAAAAATAAATTAACAAAAAAATCATAGAATGTTTTATATTGTAACTCCCAATTAATTAATGATATGAGAGTTACATAATTTTTTTTTACCTAAATACCCTTTTCAACTTTGTTCATTTATCTTTATGAAATTTTAAATTAAAAATAATAAGTTTTTATCATGATTAATCACAACCGTTTATTGAAAGATTGAATGGTCAAGATCGGTTAACAAAGTTAACACAAAAACTTTGGTTAACATTTGAACCTGACCCTATATATATATTAGGTTCGATCCCGTGTATTACACGAAGTAATATGAAAAAATTAAATCATGTCAAGAATTTATCTTACAGATATGAATAATCATCGAAAATATGATGCTACTTCAGACTTGTACTCTTGAAATGATTCTGAAGAATAACTCTGAAAAATGACTCTTCAGACTTAAATTTAGAAATGAAATTATATTAATAATTAGTTAAAATAAAGTTAAGTCTAGAATAAAATTAAATTTAAATTTGAAACTATATTAGTAAGTTGAATTTAAACTTAGCAGTAAATTTAGAACGACTCTTCAGACTTGTACTTTTGAAATAACTCTTAAATATAACTCTGAATAATGACTTCAGACTTGGACTTGTACTCCTAAAATAACTCTAAAGTAAAACTCTTCATACTTCAGAGCTCTATATAATCAAGAAAAGTCAACTTTTGTCGACGTCCGCCACAAATCTCCTACAAATCCGTCACTGAATTTAAAAATAAAATAAATTTTATTTCTACAACTTTCCCGACGGATTTGTAACAAATTTTGTTTACTTATTTAATACTGCCACAAATCCGTCAGAAATCCGTCACAAAATTGGTCTAATTTATTTAAATAAATTAATTAGCGTTAATTAATTAAAATTTACGACGGATTTTAATTGATTTTAATATTTAATTACACTCCGTCGAAAATGTTAAAGAAAACTCTTTTTATTCTTTCCCTTTCAAAAAATATGTTAAAAAAAATCCGACGGATTGTAAGTTTCTAATAAAAAGTTGTAGTCGGAATTTATTTAAAAAAATATATGTTTTATAAGAAAAAAATAAAAAACTTTTTTTAATAAATTCCGACGGAATATAATTTTTTATTATAAAAATTATTATTCATCGGAAATTTTTTCTTTTAAATATTTATTTTTGGAAGGAAAAAAATATAAATAAAACTTCTTTGAACATTACCGACAGATTTCAGACGGAATTTGCATTTAGAGACGGAGGTTTTTCCGACGGTAATATCCATCGGATAGTTGTTTTTCCGACGGATTTTCGACGGATTTTGCTGTCGGAAAAACCACATTATTTAATAGTGATCAATCAAATGAGTATAATTGAATTGTTAATGTAAATTGTATCTAGATACGTTCAAATGAGTCTAATTGAACTGTTAATGTAAATTGTGTATAGATATGTTCAAATGAGTCAAATTGAACCACTAATGTAAATTGTGTCTAGATACGTTTTTAGGCAGAAAAACAAGAAAACCGGCTCATCAAAAGATAACACGTGTCATCCAAGTTACTTATTTATTATAAGTATATATATATATATATATATTTATATATAGTATTAAGGAAAATCATATTCATTTTTTAAAATACACTGATTTATCTAAAACCAAAGTGGAAAGTATTATTATTGAACTTTTTAATAATTAAAAGAAATGTAATAATTGCATATATGTTTCGTCACTAGCGGGTATGATGTATGAATAAAAAAATTGATTTCTTTTTTTATACGTCAAGTTTTAAAGAATTCTCTACTCTTAGAACTTTCTTTATATTAGATAATAACATAGAAAATTTATTGAAGTAAAATAGAAAACTATAGCCTTGTTTTTTTTAGAAAATATATTACAGATGCTCTTAATCAGCAAAATTATCATTGAAACGACTAGACCCTAAATTCGAATGAAATATATTTAATACGTTGAATTTGGTTTAATCATAATTTCATATAGTGTATATTCATTTCATTAATTTTGTGTAGAGTATATTTATTAATGAATGCATAAAGTTACGAAAATCTCAGTGGAAAAGGAGAACCCTGAGGATCACAATCTATTCTGTATCTCAATTGCATTGGATTGTCGCTTTCATCTGCAACTCACATCAAGTTCTTACATTTGGCACACAAGGACTAGATAGACGAGAATGGGGTAACCGTATGGAAGAAGTATGAAAGGACATACACTAGTATTGCAACCGCGTGTTGCACAATGGCGATAATACACTAGTATTTGTAAAAGACGGTTGTCCAAAAAATAGGTCAACCTAAAAGTTGCACAAACTCTCTTAGTTTTGAAAGATATTTAACTTCTTTTGTATTATTTGGTTAGTTTTGATTTCAATCATGGTTATATAATTTGTATTATTTGCTTGGTTCCTTCTTTAATATATTATATTAATGATTGATCTCAAATTCATTTTTTTTCTTCTTTAAGATACTTACCTCCATCTAAGAATATATCACATTCTCATGGAAAGCGGCAATATCTTAACGTATTGCTTCTTTTATATATATATATATATATATATATATATATAGGCTTATATTATCTTACTTATAATTATATAATTAATTTTAGTTATAATAAATATAACTGTAGATTTAATTTCAGTTATGACTAACTGAAAAAATCAATAAATTGTTCGTTATATTATTTTAAAGTTTTTAATTCAACTTTATTATAAAATATATATAGTAAATTCATATCATAACATTTCATTGTTATTTTAACTGATATAAAAGAATTTTTAATATGAATAGAGTTTTTGCAAAAACATAGGAAAATTAAAATAAACCAACTCTATTATTTAATACAAAATATTTGTAAATTATGTATATAAACATCTTTTTCGCAAAAAAAAAGGGTGGGCCAAATTGAGCCAACCTCATGATTTGGCATAAAAGCACTCACTCTCATTTCATATATTGACTCTTTACTTCCAATTTTGCATCTATTCACCAATATGAAAATCAATCACCTTTAATATTCAATAATACTCCATCTTTATTTTGTCACATCACTTTCATTTGGTTTCTCTATTAATATACATATATTGATATTGATTTATTTGTGACACAACACCATTGACACTGCTTTATTATTATGATGTGTGTATGTAAAAATTATGTTTTTAATTTAACTTATAAACGTTGGTTTAATACATAATTTTATTAAAACAGTTAAAAAATGCAATTAAGTGGACACGGAATAAGTCTAATTGCTAAACATATCTGGGACATCGTGAGGCATCGCGACTCGTTGTGGGTGAGATGGGTGTATCGGAACAATCTTAGATCTACGCACTTTTGGATGGCTCGGAAAAACTCTAATTGGTCGTGGGTTCTGCTCAAGTTGTTGGATTTACGTCCTCAATTGCAGCGGTTTCTGATCTCCTAAATTGGCGATGGACGGGATTCTAATGCTTGGGAAGATAATTGGCTCTCTTGTGGACATCTATCTTCCTTCATTTTCTACAGATTCGTTCATTCAAGTGGATTCTCGACTAATACTTCGGTTCGGGAGCTTATTCAAAGTCTGGAAGGGATGTGGCCGACTAATTGGTGTCTCATGTACGCTGTGCTTGCTAATTCTTCATTGTCGTCCTTGCATGATCTAGTTCTTGATAGAGTATTATGGGTTGATAATCATAACTCCTGTGTGGAGTTCTCGGTTCGTACTGCTTGGTCTTCTCTGAGCCATAGTCGCCCGATTGTGCCTTGGTATAATTCGGTTTGTTTTCCAGGCCATATCCCTAAGCATGTTTTCTGTCTATGGCTTGTTTGTCATCACCGTCTTCCTACTCAATATCGTACGATATTTATATATATATATATAGAAAATGAGTCATAAATATTACGTGGAGATGTCAAGACATCCGAAGATGACGGGGGAGACCGATTTACCATTAAATATGACGGAACACAAAGTAAGTTCATAGATTAACGTTATATAGCATCGCTTGCAGGTTTAACCAGTCATCAAGTCGATTGCAATCATAAGCTATTTACCTCGAAAATTACATAATAATCACAATGGTTATTTCCGAGTGGGAGTGAGAAGATGATTTGGAAATTACATAGTGATCGCAATGCCTATTTCCAACTTACACCATCCTTCACACAAACATAATAA
>NC_037531.1:413505-417564 GCF_001531365.2 Cynara cardunculus var. scolymus
CTCTGGTTCGTTATAGATGAGAGTGTTTTTTTTCTAGAATAATTTATGATCAAATACTACATCACAAAGAGATAATATTATTTATTTATTTATTTGTTTTAAAAGTACTAAAAGTAGGAATAGGGTAGGTGTGAGGTGACAGCCATCACCCCCCCTTTTCTTAAATCAAGACCTCAATTCAAGGAAAAATAAATTAAATCTATAAAATAATAACAAAGTTTTTTTTTCTTTTTTTTAATTATCAAAATGAAAAGAAAACATTTACGATATTAAACGAGATGGTAAACATTGACGGGTATGAAGCAGGGAACATGGGGAAATTTTGGGGTGTTACAATCCTTCCCACCTAGGATTAAATTTCGTCCTCGAAATTTCTCTTTTGATCAAGCGAAAAGATGAGGGTAACGCCTCTTCAAGTCCTCTTCTGCTTCCCAAGTTACGTTTGACCCTCAATGATATTTCCACTGAACTTTAACCATGACAATTTCCTTGTGCCTCAATATTTTTTTTTTCTTTCTAAGATGGCTTCCGGTTCTTCAACACATCGATTGTCCTTATCCACATGAATTTCCGAAAGTGGTATCACACTTTCTTCTTCTGTCAAACACTTACGTAGGTAACACATATGGAATGTGTCGTGGATTCCGGCCACATCAGGTGGTAGTTCTAATTTGTAGGCTTGAAGTCCTACCCTAGCCGGGACTTTAAACGATCCAAGAAAACGGGGACTTAGCTTCCCACGCTTTCCAAAACGGATAATGTTTTTCCAAGGGGACACCTTTAGCATTACCTGGTCGCCCACTTGGAATTCCATGGGTCGGCTCTTCTTGTCTGCGTAACTCTTTTGTCGATCTTGAGCCGCCTTTAAGCGTTCCCGAATACACTTCATCTTATCGGCCGTTTCCTGAACAATCTCGGGGCCAGCAAACTGTTTCTCACCCGCTTCTAGCCAACACACTGGAGTTCTACATTTTCGTCCGTACAACACCTCGAAATGTGTCATTCCTAATTATAATGCTCCAAATAAATATTAACCACGACACTTCATTCCCATAATACAATTCCATTAACATCGGTTTACTCGTTATAACTATATAAACTCTGTAATTCGATTTAAAGCGTCTTAATAATTATCAACACTTTAATCTATTCATAATTTTTTTTAATATAATTAAATAATTTATTAAGACCACTACCCTTCTTAATTAACTAATTAAAGGAATAAAAATATATATTTTCAACTCCAGGCCTTGGAACAAAACGTGGAAGTAATGAAGTGCATCAAAACTATATATATATATATACATGTATATATTAATCTTCCATGCAAAGACCACTTATGTAAGAACAAAGCATGCATATGACCAAAGAAAGGATTTAGCGATGAACATACCATTCATGACGGTTCCTACTTTTACCCAAAGTCGCAACCATATCTAAATTTATGCTTACAACCATACATGGCGATGCCCTTCTTAAAACCCGAGTCATACATGCCCATTTGACTCTTTTGCTAGGTTGATACACGGTCTTGCTTGACCAACCTTCAACCCCTTGTTTCATGTTAATCGTTACGACCCCAAATTAATATGACTGGTTTTATCCATTATCCGACCAACTAATCGACTCAATAGACACATACAAATCTCAAAACACATACTGCACACAGTCCTCTGGCCTTAATCACCAAAGAACTTTCGAGGAAATTTATCAAGAAGCCATTTGAGAAGAAATACTGAAAGGAGTACGGGGGTGAGAGGTACCAAAACAGAAGCTCAGATAGAAACCTTACAAGTCCTAACAGAGCGATGACAAAAGATAATAGAAGGAGTTAAAGAAGGTGTCTGAGACCTCAAGGTGCTACAGATGCTGCTGGTCACTTTGTTGCTGATTGCAGAGGCAACTGGTGAAAAAAAAAAGTTGACCATTATAAGAACAAGATTAAGGGCGGAAAAGGAGAACTAGATCTCTGATTCCTCCTCCTCTGAAGAGTCAGATAAAGTGTTGGTATGCGTGATGGCCGAACCTAAGCTATGTCATATCTCTAAACCTGATAACTTTGATCTTGAGATGTCTATTCAAAAACTCTTTTGAAGTTTTTCTTAAGCTAAAATAGAAGCTAAAATTTGGGAAAAAAATGAGAGAAAGAAAGCAGAAGAAGCCAAATTTTTTTTTTTCAAAAGAGAATCAGATGATACCAAAAAAATAAAAAATTTCTAGACTCTGACCCAGATGATGAATCATCTAATGAAATTCCAAAGATTGCAACAGATAAGGGTAACAAATCAAAACTTGAAAATGGAATTCTGAAGAAACCTATCATGATTAAAGATCATATTCCCAAAATTCCTCTCTGCTTTATAGAAATGTGACTCACATGCAAAACGTCTCAGGAACTTGAAAATAAAATAAAAGAAAAGTTGAGACAACCTAGAGATTAAACTAAGCTGAAATCCTATTCTTTCAAGCCAATCAAATTCACTCTAGAACAAAAAGGTAAAAGTGTTACTATAGATAAACCTGATTCTTCTTCCTCTAGAACAACAAAAGATAATGAAAGAAGAAAATTGGAGAGTCAAGGCTTAAAGCATGAGAATAAAACTAGTTTACAATAGAATAAAAGCTTTGGAATAATTAAGTTGTTTGTAAATGCATCTAATGCTACTTCAGAAGCAAAACATAAAGCTAAAGCTGTTAGTTGTGTTAATTCAAAAAGAGTTTTTTTTTTTTTTAAGAAACCATCTGTGTGTGTTCATAACTGTCATTGCCTAAGTCTCTTAATTCAACTAAAGAAGCATTTCACTAGAAACGAGTGTGTTATCTTTGAGTACTGTTTCAACATGCAAATACCAGGACTTAAAAGCTACTACCCAAAGAAAAAAAAAGCCAAGTCTACAGAGGTAGAAGGCAAGAACAAAACACCATCCAAAGCCAACTAAGAAGGACCCATTGCGAAATAAGCACATAAACTCCTTAACTTGTCTTGGAGAACCAACATGTGCTTGTATGGTACTTAGACTCTGAATTCAGTGATCTTAGGCAGGGAATCTACATTCAGGGTTTAAGCTTTGGAAGAATAATTACCTTCCCTTCAACTCCTAATACGCAACTCTTAACAATCTCATGTACCAGAACCTGACTACCATTTGCTATCTCTATGATCACATTCATAAGTCTTTGCAATAACAGTAAGTTCGAGGACGCTTATGTAACAACATACTCAAAATAGCATTAGCTAAGTGAAATTTCGATTAAGTTGTACATAAGGATCCTCAATCTGTCGTCGCAGTTCATGAATCATGAGTCTCCGTTGACTCTAAGGCTCTCCTATGTTAAGGTTTCTACCCACATCTCACTATTAACACTTATAGTCTCAGTTTAAGTCTAGGCGTCTTAATTCCTTGCCTAGTTCGCTTAAACTATTGCTCTGATATCAACTTATAACACCCTAAAAAAGAAGATAGACTAAACCGAAAATATCTAACGAGAACCAGAATCTTAGATAAAAACAAATTTCACCCAACAAAAGTAATAGTATAGCGTTTACAATTCTGCTACTGATAAGATAAATAATAACTTACTAATCAAGATTTTTCTAGATTAAAGACGGGTATTTCTATCAATCTCCAAAAGCCGTAACATCAAAAACGCAACGTTCAAAAGTGACAAAGCTATAATTACAAAAGAGCCTTTCACGAACCGACGCTCCTCTCAACCCTTTAGAGCCCCACCGATAAAAGAACCTAAAAATAATTATAACAAGAAAGAGAGAGAGTTAGGCTTACGCCTAGTGAGTCCAAACAAAAGACTTCACGTAAGCATAAAGGAAAATATATAAAAATATACATGCAAATAGTTGACGTAACTTGCAGGTTTAATACCATTGACATCAACCTAACCAGTCATCAAGTCGATTGCGATCATAAGCTATTTACCTCGAAAATTACATAATAATCACAACGCCTATTTCCGAGTGGGAGTGAGAAGATGATTTGGAAATTACATAGTGATCGCAATGCCTATTTCCAACTTACACCATCCTTCACACAAACATAATAA
>NC_037531.1:418354-420944 GCF_001531365.2 Cynara cardunculus var. scolymus
CTCTGGTTCGTTATAGATGAGAGTGTTTTTTTTCTAGAATAATTTATGATCAAATACTACATCACAAAGAGATAATATTATTTATTTATTTATTTATTTTAAAAGTACTAAAAGTAGGAATAGGGTAGGTTTGAGGTGACAGCCATCACCCCCCTTTTCTTAAATCAAGACCTCAATTCAAGGAAAAAGAAATTAAATCAATAAAATAATAACAAAGTTTTTTTTTCTTTTTTTTTCTTTTTTTTCTTTTTTTAATTATCAAAATGAAAAGAAAACATTTACGATATTAAACGAGATGGTAAACATTGACGGGTATGAAACAGGGAACATGGGGAAATTTTGGGGTGTTACACTAGCTGGAGCCTCTCAACAGGCTTCAGTTATTGAAACAAGCCTTACCCCCGAGGCACTTTTTGTTAACCCTCCTAGCTCTTCAGTGATCTCTCCCATCACTGTCGTATCAGTGGTACCTTCCCAAATCACTTTAGTGACCCAAATCACTTCAGTGACCCAAATCACTGAAAGTGTAGATATCAGCGCCGCCACCGCTGAACACCCACGTCTTTTCTCAACCATTTTCTCTTCTCCTCCTTCCTTGGTCTTTACACGTGTCGATGATGTATCAACGACTGTCCTTCCTGATACTGAGATACTCACCACAGGACCTGAGATTGCTCCTCTCAATACTCCTCAGCATACGGATGTCCTTCCTTTCGAGGACATCTTTGCACATGCCAGTGACAATCCTTTAGATGTCAATGAAGGCCCCTCAGGTATTCAATCTTCCTACCCTTTCATTTCTTCTAACCTTGAGCCTTCAGCTCATATTTCCTCTTTTGCATGTCCTTCTCTCGTGCATCCTTCTACTGAAGGTGGAGGAGATGCTAGAGTTAGAGAGAAAAATGATGGAGAAGATGAGGATGTCGATGATGACTATGATATGGCATCAGACATTCAACTTCTCCTTCCCGTCGTTGATACCGTCCTCTCCAAGGTCAACGAAGTCCACCAGGAGATGCCCCGCCAAGGCTATCTTGATGCGAACTTCCTAGCCCTTCAGGCGAACGTTCAAGAAGTTCAGAGTCAGCTCCAGACTCTCCAGGAAGCTGTTCAAATCAACAACGATGCCCTCGCTGTTCTTCACAGTATGGCTGACGATGCTCAAGCAATAGCTGAACAGCAGACTGGACTTCTTCAGCAAATTCTGGATGCTGTCCGTCAACCAGCTCTAGTGAGTGCACCCTCCTTCTCTGCCGATGATCGCGTTCAGCTCTCTCAAATTCATGAGGCAACGACAACTCTAGCCAATGCTTTGCAAAGGCTGGAGGATTTCATGGTTCTCCAGCGACAGCGCTTGGACGAACTGTCTGGCCAATTCTCTAGAGTTTTAGCCAAAGAGGGGGAGATGAGGTCCAACGCTGGTGAATCATCCGATGCTGTTCCTACGACCTCTCAGGTTGTTGGTCCAGTATTAGCTTCAGTTGCAGTAGAAGCCGGGGCTGGTGAAGCTGAAGCGGTTGCTGCTCCTGTAATCACGTCCACCGAAGCTGCTCTAGCTGAGGTTGACGTAGCCATCCCTAGGGATGATGTCCATACTGTCACTGCTGCTGGTGATGATGATGATGTTGAAGATGGTGAAGATGATGATGAAGACGATGATGAACCTGTCATTCCAGACACCGGAGATGATCTAGATGGTGACGACGACGACGATGATGAAGATGACTTTACCATCAAGTTCTAGAAGCCATCAACCGTCACCAAAGGTGTTGCCCTCGGGGAAGCCCAATCCCACGGGGAGCAAAGACAAGGTGAATCGACTCCATCAGGGCACCAGGACCCCAAGTCGGAAGGCAAGGCGGTCGCTGAAGAAGGTAACTTGAAGGTATTTTTCTCATACCCTCAACAAACCTTATTTGAAGACTGTACCTCTCAGGTAGTGATTACTTCAGAGTACCAGCTTCACATCCCTTCAACAGCCTCCGATCGATTGGAGTGGATATCTGATCAACCCAGCTCTTTTACTCCAACAGACCAGCAGATGTCTCAGCTTAAGGAGTCGCTCGACCGGACTAGAGTAAAAATCCCTCTTCGTACTTCTAGTGGTGGTGAGTTTGACTTCCTTTCTGAAGCTGAAAGACTCGAGGTTTTAAGGGCTGAAGAAGAGCTAGAGCTTCAAAAGAAGCAGGCTGAAGACAGCTTAAAGCTGGCCAAGTCTCTAGCTGTTAAAGTCCTTCCCAAGAACTCCCAGAAAAAGGTGAGTGCTGTCCAAGCCCAGGCCAAACTCCTTCAAATTGCAGAAGCTGAACGCAAGAAGAAGCTGAAGCTTGTGGACAAGGATAAGCAATGGAGCGAAGCAAAGTTGAAAAAGAGACTAAGTCCCCGTCCAATCATTAGCGTCAGCATCAGCAGACGATCCAAAGACGGTGGAACACTAGTCTCAATGCTCATCACCAGGGATAATCTTGAAGCTGTTACCGAGTATCCTTCCTACCTAGGACGCTATGGATACAGCGAATGGATGGAGATCAGACAATCCATTCAGCAATCCAAGTTGAGACACAAGACACTTATCGAGGACACCATCAAC
>NC_037531.1:421881-447311 GCF_001531365.2 Cynara cardunculus var. scolymus
ATTTTGTTTCTGTATTTTCAGTTCCAGCGATCAGTCACTGAGTATGTTCAGTGATCGCTGAAGAACTTGCTTTGTAAATCTCAGAGATACAATACTTCAAGAAGACAACACTCACACCAAAGAACCTTCAACGAATGTCGAAGACTGAAACTGAAGATTAGAGACTGGCGAGTACGTGATCTGAAGCGGTATTCAGTAATTACGAACCTTTCTACATTTGTGTGAAGACTGCTCTAGCTTCAGCGAATAATGATGAGACCTTTAGGTCATTCCAACATTCAGCGATCAAAAGAAGCTTGCTTAGCACGATTGTTGTTGTCTTGTCCTTTTGCACACAAAGGACAAACCCATACTCTTACTAAAGTTAGTACGGTATGGAGCCGATTAGTCGACTCTTTGTCCACCAACTTTAGGCAAGGATGTCTGCTCAAGAATAGTGCTTTTGTACTATTCACTGTAGCAAAGGACAAGCCTTCCTCTTAAGGCTTGACACACAGTCTATACCCTACCTTATTGCATTAAATGTTCATTTAATGCACTTGGTATAAATAGAAGTGTTTTCTTCTCCATGCAAAAGAGTATGTACGCGCGCATCTCTCTGCTAACCTATTCTTACTTCAAGCCTCTCCTTGCTTAATTAAAAGATCTTTATTTTCTATCATTATCTTTTCTTGTATTTGCTAAAGATCTGTGTGTAATCAAAGGTTGTTTACACAGGTTTTCTTTACCTTATCTTTTCGCAAACAATCTTATAAAATATGTATTGATCTTCTCTATCAATATATATTTTAAATTTGAAAACTCTGTATTTGTATTCATACCCCCCCCCCTTTTACAAACTGTGTCTTATCTTGTAGACCCTTTCGGGACCAACAGAATGTTTTTTGTAAATCGAAGGTATAACGTTTATGATCATTATAAACTTCAAATTTTATTACGGTTGATTGAGCGAAGATTTGAAAAGAGAATTGCACGATTAACGGATTTCCAAACACACATCAATTGTTATTCTTAGATTGTTTAATAATGATTTTCACTTAATGCAACTCATGATCAACAACAAAAAACCAAAAATCATGTTTAAACAAAACGGAGATAAATCATCTAAAATAATATAAATCGACACATGCAAAGTATGAGAAGATACCACTTGAAGCATCCATATGTAGATATACCCTGTAAGAAATGTCTTATGATTATAATAGATACATACTAAGCGTAGTTGTAAAAAAATGTGTAATAGTAAGTACTCATTTGTACCTTATTAATCGCGTAAAACTTCTTGATACACCACGTTTGATGTGTAGACTCCGTCACGATTGAATTTTTTGGCAGACTTTACTAATACCTTTGTATTTTCACGTGATGTCCCTCTTGATAACGCCACATAAAGTTGTTTGTGAGAGAATACTAATTCTGGTAGATACACACCTACATTAGGAATGGTCTGTCCTTGAGCTTTATTGATTGTCATAGAAATGCTAAGCCGGACTGGAAACTGTCTTCTCTTCAATTTGAAGGGGAACATGTTATCTTCAGATGGACAAAGAGGAATTCTTGGCAAAAATACTCTCTTTCCAGCATGCTGACCAATAGCTATTTCTGCATCGATTATGTTATGTTGAAAACCTCTACATATCAATCTGGTGCCACTACATAAGCCATTAGTGGGATCGATATTCCTCAATAGTATTGTTGGGCATCCAATTTTGAGCCGAAGGTAATACGGGGGCAAACCACTGACAGTCAGCGAGTTTAAGAACTCCATTGGATAGAAGTTATTTTTGTCATCTTCTGCTTCATCAAAACTGTAGTAAACTTTTTCATCGCCGCATAATCTATCAATCAACTGATCATTAATCTCATGGACATTTTCATTTTTTTTGTTGATAATATCGCCCTCGAAATAATATAGTTTGAATCTGCTCTGTTGATTTGCAGAGATGGAAATATTGCGTCAATCAAATCATGCTTTGATTTATCTTTATCAATATAGACAATGGCCATGTCATCGGGAATATGTATAAAGCTTTCTTCCACCATTTCTTCATTTCCATCACCCACTCGTAACAGAAAATCTGAAAACCATGGATCACTTCGTGCTCTCATATTGAGAGTTAAACGTATTTTTTTAATTGAAGACCAAAGATGTGACATTCGTAGGCTTGAATCTACAATCTGTGCTCGGGTTCCACGTCTCACGACCGGTAAGAGCTGTCTAAAATCACCTCCCATTACCATTATTTTTCCACTGAATGGTAGTGTCACCCCTGTGATGTCTTGCATTGTTCGATCAAGTGCCTCCACCGCCTGCCTCTTAGCCATTGACGCTTCGTCCCAAATAATTATTTTTGCATCCCATAGCAATTTAGCAGTCCCGCTTTGTTTTTTTATGTTGCACATGGAGTTGTTATCAAGATTAAGGGGAATTTTAAATCGGGAGTGAGCTGTTCTCCCCTAGACATATTATTAGTTGCAACACCTGAAGAAGCAGTGGCAAGAGCAATGAGACCATGAGAATGAATGTTGGCAAGCAATGCTTTGTACAAATACGTTTTTCCAGTCCCCCTTGGACCATCTATGAAGAACACTCATGAACGATCATCATCTACGTGCTTCATGATCTCATCATATGCGTATTTTTGGTCGAAATTAAGGGATTCTCGGGCACGTAAATGTTCGTCTTCCACAACTATGGAGTATTTCTCTTGTACCTCACGAAAACATTCAGATTGTAAGTTGGTATCTACATTTACCTTTGGAAGATCGAAATCATCAAGATTTTTACCCATAGATTGTAGAAARYTKGTGATGTCAGTTAGGACCATATTCCGAACTCGGTCAACACTTTCGCATTGTCGTCTATAATCTTCTGAAAGTGAATCGTAATGTTGATCCTACAACTTGCGAACATCTCTTGGCTCTCAATAAATTAATATTGTCACAAATAGTCTCCTTAGAGCTTTGGGAAACTGAAATAAAGAAGCCTCTGCAAGACATTGTGATAAGTTATCGTCTGTCTCTATTAAGGCTCTCTCAAGTGCTGCTTTTCGGAATGTCAGGTATAATATGCCATTGACTGTGAATAGATCTTTAAAAGATGTAGGCCCACTAATATGAGATAAAAGTAGGCGTAGGTAGTACCGTTCTCCTTCAGTGGGATTAGCATAAACCAATCGTCCTATCATTGATCCTTGTTTTCTCTGATTCCAACGACGTGCGCTCGCATTCCATGTGTAATGTTTTGGAAAGTCTTTATATAAATGTTGTCTTGCACTCTCGTCTTCTTTATTTCTGTCGAAAAATGCAGTCAATRTTGTTCGTTTACCACTCTCTCTAGCAACAATATCTGTCATTATATCATCATCTCTGAACCTAACCATCTGCTTATTAGGGAGATGGATTTGCAAAGCATCACATTAGGTTGAATTTGACAAAGGGCAAAGCTAAAAATCCGCCACATTGCCTCCGGGGGGAGACATAACATGCATCTTGAAACCTTATAATCTCATTAATGACACTCTGTCCTTCGTCTGGATCTATATGCATAACTTGTTTATCATGACCCTTGTAAATATATTTGAAGAGATATTTCACAGATGTTATACTTGAGCAAGCCTCAACATTAATATGACAGTTGAATATCATTAACACTTTTGGGTTATACGGGACAACCCATCTATTATCCAGTGTATTGCCTCTTACATTCACATCTCTTCCAATATTTCTCCTCCGGTATAACGGATATGAGTTCTCAGTCTGTGATGTCTTATCGTTGAATTGTCTAGGATATCTAAAACGACAGATTTTCGGCTCACCTTGCATGCAAGGACTGGACGGTCGTAAATGACCGCAAGGACCATGCATCATGTGTTGGACAACCAACTGGTGCATTTCAGGATAGTTTGCTGGGTCAGGAATTTCAGCACATACAATCTTGTCATAATGATCTGGATTGGTCATTTTGTCATCAGGTCTCAATATCATGAGGAAATGTGTGCATGCAGCAATCCACGCTTCTGAAACTCGACGACATAAACATATGCCTTGATAGTGCCGAGGATCTTCTTCTGGAAGAGCTGGTCCTTGAGATCCTTTAATTTGGCACGAAAAATTCTTGCAACAAGGTCTGGTCGATCTTGTGCAGTCTGACCGGGCAATAGCTCTTTAAGGATTTCTGCCCATTTTGGATTACACGTCATTGTAAGGAATATATCGGGTTTCCTGTCATCTTGAACTAAAGCCATAGCATCCAAAAATCGTCGCCGCATGTCACATAGGGCCTCCTATAAAACTTGCAGGCAACACAACTCGTTGTCCAACTCTACTTGGTTGAACTTCACAGGCATTAACGCAATCCACAATGCCTTGATATAAATCCGCTCTTATCTTGGTTTGGTTAAGTTCACAAAAACACAAACGTGAAGTCTCGATCTTGATGTAGGTATCTACCATGAATTGTTGTAGTAATCTTCCCCTCAATAGAATCACATTATCGTTTGAACGGATCTGGAACTTGTAACAATAGTATTCCAGCATAACTAGAATATTTCTACCCCTTCTTGCATAAGTCTTTGTGTAATGTTTTGAAACATTTAAACTGATGATATGTATGCTTTCAAAACTAATTAGTTACTTCATATATAATATACTAACATATGCAATAGAATTTGTATCTTCAGAATTTTCCTCCATGATTTCGTTGTCATCAACAACTTCACCGATAGGCACTCCATGTCTTGGAATTTTAGAATGCCACCCAGACTCACCTTTTGGAAAGAACAAAAGATAAGACAATGGATCGTAACAACCGAGGTGAGATTGAATTTCTTGGCTATAGTCAGACCTCTCGTATACAACAATACTTCTCTTATATGCAGTGATGTTGTGATTGCCTTCAACCCAAATACCAGCAACCTAAAGAATGTGATTATTTAATATAGTCTATACTATGTATCACATGTGTTTATAAGAGAAAAAAGAAAAGGTTTTTTATTCAAACCTCAGATGTAGTCGGTCGGTTGTATACCCTCTAGTCAAGTTCCACCGATGCATTCAAAGTGACTCTATAATTGTCGAGTGGTCCTAATTATACAAGTCTTCAAAATATGCTCACGTATGGATTCGTAGAAAGAACACGCGTCAAAATGTCAATGATACTTCTATCAAGAATGGGCTATTGGAGTTTATGTGAAAACTCAGACTCAACATCATAAAAATATAACTGTAAATACCTAGGTCATCTATCCCTTAGAACTAACTGATCAATTTTATGATATACTCCTCCATATGCACGAAAAGTATATACATCGGATGTCATATTATTCATTGTCTCATTCAAAGTTACACCCATCGATGTGAAAGAAAAGTTCGTGTTGTATGCACGTATGTTGTGCCTAAACATTTTGCTCAATTCAGATTATGATGTGAAGAGATTGTATAATTCTTCGGGAATGAGAGAGTATGCTAACTTTGTCTTCCCACTCATGCAGCAAAAGGAAGGGAATTCAAACTTGAATCGTTTTGCTCCGCAATGAGTACATGCAGGTTGTTCATTCAAAAGGCGATGTTCCTTATGTATACGCTTGTAAATATAATCGTATGGATCTTCCTCAAAGGTGTCATTTCGGTTTGATGAGTTGACAATGACCTCAGTAGAGGTTTCTACATCTACAACATTTGAATGTAAAAATATGGTTAACATTTAAGAACTAAACCTATGTAAAAATATAGTCATCATTAAAGAACTATATCTATGAATACAAGAATGTAAAAAATAAATTAAATGATAATTTACAAAACTATAAATGTTCTGTTGAAAATAAATAAATTGCATCATATATGAAGCGACGATAATAAAAATTGATGCTTGAATATACATAATAAAGATATGGATTTTGCCTGTAATATCCATAACTTCATTGTTCTCTATGGTAGTTGTCATTGTTTCAATGCTTGTATGTGGGTTACCACTTGTTGCTGTTATGTTTTTTTCCTTACATCGAAGATAATGATTTCTATTATAAGTTCTCCTTCTTTCAGCAAGGACTACTACACTAACTGGTTTTGTATTCGTTGCAGCTAAATTGGTGATAGGTGTTGCACTAACTGGTATGGTGTCTGTTGCATTGAAATTGGTGACATGTGATTGACTATTTCTCTCAGCAAGAACTATTGCACTAACTGGTGTTGTATCCGCTGCAGGTAAATTGGTGACAAGTGTTGCACTAACTAGTATGGTGTCCGTTGCAGTGAAATTGGTGACATGTGTTGTAGATTGACTACTTCCTTCGTCGAGTGCTAATTTTCGCCTTTTGTTAATATCCTTATGTCGTGTATAATAGTCTCGATTGTATTGTTTTCGTTTTTCTGTAAGAATATGATTTTCCGTGAAATGTATATTATAAATGTGTATATATCATAAAGACATAAATAATATAAAGGCAATTCCATTTCTATATACTACACTTACCTTTCTTCAAATCTAGATCAACTTGTATAACAACACCATTGTCACCTTCATCGTCTACATCCTCATTAACAATCCTCATTTTACACTGTAAAAATACATAAAATGAATAAAATATAATTTCTCGTTTATCATTATTCGTTTGTTTGGATGTTAAAAAAATTATCATTATCATCATTAAATGTAATCACACCAAATACCAAATATCATCACCAAATGTAAACACACCAAATACTATAAAGATCATTACCAAAAGTTTATAACTAAATGTTATCATAACAAAAAACGAATAAAACATGATAATAGTCTTGATTATCCACATATTTTTACATTTGATGATAGCAATCTAATGTTATCCGTTTATGCCATTTGTGGTTCAAACTCAATCTTGGTTAATTCTGTAGAACTCAAAATATTCACTGAAAATTATATAAATAATATAAATTATTAGATTCATTAATTTTAAATAACGGTGCACAAAAAAGATTATATAGAAATTAACTTATAACGTACTTGACTTCTTATGGATAAGTTTAAGTCGAGATGCATATATTATAGATTTATCTTTGATTGCACGAGCGATCCTTACAGGACGTGTACGTGGAGTRTCAATCAAATTCATCTTTATTATATACCCTCTGTTCATAAAATGAACGCATTTAAAATTTGTAATAATAAGTTAACTACATAAGTATAGATACGTATGTGGTTGTGTATGTGTGTGTGTGTTGTTTAGAAAAATTTATATACTTACGTTGCATCTTGTAGAAAAATTTTACATGAACCAAATCGAAATATATGTTTATGACGTACATATGTTACTCGTCCTCCCGCGATGATTTTCCCAACAATACATGAACAATATTATTCATATGCTTAAAAAAATAAACAAAAAATATGGTTTAAAAAAATATAAAATAAAATTTGTAATTTTAATTGATAGTTTAGATGTACCAATAAGTATTTTCTTAGTGGTTTTATCCTCCGCAACAATTTTAGTTGACGGCACCAATGGATAGAATGCAAATCCACTTGCAATATCACTTGCTAATGGAGTAAGCTTTGTATTCTTGCTGATAAGAATCATCCATCCATCGTGGACGAAATTGTATCGTTGGTATGACAGACAGTCACAATACATTTGTTCAACTTCAAAATGATCCAAAGCAAATACACCACCCACCAAACTCATTTTTCTGTATGACTCCAATAAACGGCGTGAGATAGTTGTTACCATTTTGTCTCTCTATTATATAAAATATTTTTAATCAAATATAAGTTGCAAATCATAATTTATACAACTTGATATAAGATTGAATATGATTGACTTACATTTTTATGAAGTAAAATCAAAATTAATCTATTATCTTCGATGTCATTCCAAATGAACTCTACTCTGACAGTTGTCAAATTCCACCACACATGATGCTGATTGAGTGATGAAAATACTTCAACACAGCAATGAGAGTCCATTTTCTACATAAATATTTAACTTTATTTATATTTAATTAATCATATTTTACTAATAAAATACATATTAAAAGAATAAAGAGTACATCCGGATACAACAATAATTAAAAGAATAAGAAATTATTTTTACATATTAAAAATGTAAAATCAAATATGGTTAGAAATGTCATACAAATAATATATCACATTATGGATACGAAGTCACATGTCTTTGTACATACCTTGTCAATTGAAAGAGAACAAACCACACCGTGAAAGTAAGGTATTGACGATGATACACCTTTTTTTTGTTTCAAGAAAATTAAAAATATACCTTGTTTAACATGCCGACGAAAACCACAGGGAAGTAGCTAAAGCAAGTGTCGAGCAGAGCACTAGAGATTGGTCACTTCCTTTGGTCCTAGTGAATAAAACAATGCCTCTTTCTTGCTATAAAATTTAATTATTTGAGGTAGATAATTAATTATCTTGTAAACTAAATAGTTTTGTGATGCATATTACAAGTGGATCAAACACAATGTATATTCAAGTTCAAGTGTAAAAAGCCTGAAGCTGTAATGCATTTGGACTTGGCCTTGGCTATCTTGTAGAGTAAAGGATATCATTTGTCAGCCGCCAATTAATAATGCACAATTAATTTCCACTCAAATCCTACATGATACTGTTGTACCATGTGATGGCTTGCGAAGTGGATGCTTACTATCTCTTTTATTTTATTTTTCCCACTTCCGTATATATTTATTTTCGTCATTTCAACCTTTTATTTTATGATGCCAAGTTTGGAAAACAAAATAAACTGAATATTTATTTTTTTGCCACCTGTTAAAATGTTAATGTGTTCTCAGATGTTCTGAGTATGAAGTTCCCCTTAATTATTTAGGCAACAGTTGTTTCTTTGAGATATAAGTTGGGTTGTGTTGTGACATGAAAGCAAACTGCTATAACAAACGTTTAGACCTCATGAGTCATATCCAGATTACTTCCAGGTTCTATTAGGAGAAGGTTACTATGCTGAGAGAACATCTAATCTAAACAAACCATCGAGATTCTGAAAAAGAAAGAGCACAGGATCTGGAGTCACAGATTGAAACCCTTAATGCCGTAATCAAGGATCTCAACTTTGAAGCCTCCTTTTTTGATGACACAGCTATTGAGGCCGCAACAAGTCCCTTCTCTCTACAAAAATGTCAGCTAGATTCACCTTCTGACACTACCATTGCTTGAAAGATGAATCAAATACATGAAGGGCATGCATATATATATATATATATATATATATATATATATATATATATAAGTTTGTCAAAGACATTTTTAAAGAATTAATGAGGTTAGAAAGACGGCAGAGTGAAATTCTACACTGCTGCAAACTCCCTTTCTTCAACTGTGAACTTGAACTAAATACAACACCTCACATATATTAAAAGGGTAGTACTTAGTAGCTTTGCATCACGAATTGGTTTCAATTTGTCCAACATATAACAGCAGGTTTTTGGCCAAGAGCAACGGTAGGAACAAGAATGATTGTTGATTAACTGTTTGCATTCTCTAATGTATCCATATACATACAAAGCTCCTGTCCAAAAACTAAACTTAAAGGAAGGTGTAGTCTTAGAAGTAGACTGTTCTCTAGTATATATTTTTATTCATATAAAAAATGGCATCAATCATAAGGAAACAGGCTACATGTGGCAGCCACAACCTTGTTTATGTGAACTAACCTTAAACTTGGATCTGGTACCATAAGTTTGAACCAGCAGGCAGCCACAACAGTTCATAGCATGCATTTGAATGGTTATGGCCTTATGTGAAACATTACATCACTATGTACTTAAGCAGGGAATGGTTATGGAGTTATGTGAAACATTAGATCACTGTCACAAATAAGCTGACTCATATCTTAATTTAGAGATCTTAATTAGTAGAGAAAGTGACCAGGATTAGTATGTATCAGATCGTTTATAAAGTGCATATAATATATATGTTATAAATTATAAATTGATGTATATGTTTCCTTGTTAATAGCTTTAAGTTAAATATGAACCATTGATGGACCTGAAACCTTACTATATTTACTTACATCTGGTTTTTTGGATGGAAAACAGGTTGCAGCTTTCAACGGTAAACTTTATCATGGCTGTGTGTCAAAGGCAGGAAGTGAATAGAGTTAGATGTGAAGAACTTTATCATGGCTGTTGTTCACTTTTTGTTTTAGTTTTGGTTTTTTGGTTTGTATAGTAGTGCAGTTCATCTTAACCCTGGGGCCTGTCCTGATGGTTGAGTGGACATGCTTGTTGGTGGGAGTCCCACCTTAGGTTGTAAACATTCTGTTATTTTAATAAAAATTTCAATTTTATCCAAGTGGTTTAAGTCATGAATGTAAATATGTTCTGTTTTCCATATTCATATTCAACTCAAAGATTTATTCATGTTTGCAGACATAAGGTTAAAGAAAGGTTGGTTCATATGGAGTCAACCTATTAATCGTTGGATATGAAGATTTTGTTTAGTTTTGGTTCTAATTTTCAGATAAGATGTCATTACTATGCAGATGGAGTTCGAGTCAGTTAAGCAATTGAATATGTGGTTATTTGAAATTGCATTATCTGAATAATCGCTTCCTTCAACTTCAACTGTGGGTCGAAATCAACCACCAATAGTAGCAAACCAGCAAGTTCTTGAACTGCAAACAAAGTCAACAGAATCTCATATAAATAAAAACTTTTCTAACAAAAATCATTCAAAGACAAAACATGAATGACATTCATCTAAACAGATTCATGACGACCCTTAGAACCTTAAAATCTTCAATCGGATGAAAAATGGTAAATGCTACATCAATGTACCAACCCATATAAATAAAAAAGATCAAATACGAAACTTCGTACCTTAACAGAATCGAAATCTCTTTTCATCCGACTCCAGATCTCTTTAGAAAAGCTTATTATTTTAAGTTATATTTCTTATTTATTTTTCCTGCTAATTCTCTCATATTAAACAGGTGATCCCTGGTGGTTACAATGTATATGTAACAGGCCTCTCTGTTTTCAACAAGTGTCATCTTAAACTCACATGATGACACCCTCCACATCCTCAAAGATTACTTACAGACCTAAAGGAGGTTTCCTTAACCATGATGCTTATGCTGTCCAATTATATTGATAGAGCAATGCAGCCACTTCAAACATCAAAACCTTATATGTACAAATACATATGCACACACACATCAAGATGAATACAACATATTCTGCTTCTGTTTTTGTTTCTGTGTGTGTGCATAACTCAATCATGATGGTAATACAACAGTGCATACATGATGGTAATACAGCAGGCACATGGGGGATGGGTTCAAATGAAATCTCAAGTAAAGGGCTGTTTGGTTGTTATTTTCTGCACAAGTAAAGGGTTGTTTGTCACATATATTTGTATACACATATAGATTTGTAGAATTTTGGGTAAAAGGTGCACAAATAGTTGAAACATCAAAACCTTATATGTACAAATACATATGCACACACACATCATGGCTGAATATATATATATATATATATATATATATATATACACACACACACACAAACATATGTAACAGGGCTGTTTGGTTGTTAATTTCTGCACAAGTAAAGCTTCAAGTTACCTACAACCACTAAACAAGTTGGAATGATGGAAAATAGCATGTCAAACATGATTTTCACATAATTGTTCCATAAAACAGCAATGCTAAAACAAAAGCAGGTCCTGTTAAGTAGAAACAAGACATATAAAGGTTTGTTTGTTAAATACCTGGGGTGCAGAGGAATTGCTAGAAGAACCTCTAACGATGACAAGTAAGATGAAATGGATGAACGATTTAGCTACAAAAACAATACAAGAGCCTGAGTTACTTAAGAGGGTTTAGTTGTGAAATACTTGCTGTCTAAACAGACAACCAATTGTAGGACACACATTTTACTCGAACTCAAAAAGTAACTGCTAGCACAACAATTGATAGCAGCCTGCTGTGATACCACTTCATTAGACCCTGTATAGTGTAATTGCTATGCTAATTGTCATAAGGATGCTATGCTAATTGTCATTAAGGTTAATATATTAAGAACCATCTGGATGAGGAAAGTTCATGGCAGCATATAACAGCAGCTTTTAGACAGCAGGCAGCAGGAGACTTGAATAAAGTCTGCCTTTTTAAGCTAACAGCCATATGCTAAAGTCTCAAGACTCTTGAAATCGTTTTTCTCAACTCTTGTATGGACTACATGTTCTTCATTTGATTAATCCTCTTTAGAAAAGCTTATTATTTTAAGTTATATTTCTTATTTATTTTTCCTGCTAATGCTCTCCTATTAAACAATAGGTTGAAGCCTTGAAGGTTATTGACAGTACACTTTGTAAACTAAACCATCTCCCAAAAAATCATATTTAGTGTATGTAGACTTAGGTGCCATTTACCAAACGCTTACCCGGGTAAGCGCTTACCAAGTCATTTACTTTACCGGATGAATATGACAAGGACTAAAAATCTTACCCGGTAAGAGCAAAGGCAAGAATCGAGTCTTACCCGTTAAGTGAGGACGAGGACTCTTACCATGTGTAGCGCTTACCGGGATAAATTGTTGCATAGGATGCGTTCTAGTGAATAAAATATTAATTACTCTATAAGTACGCGATAAATGTTGAATTTTACCGGGTAAGTGTTTAGGTAAACGGCCCCTTGGTTGTTTTCAAGGCATTTAGATTAAAATAGTATGAGCATTGAAAACCTGCCATGAAGAAAATGAAATCCTTAGATGAAGACAGATGAAACAATAAGTTGATGAATATTCAACCATTTGAATAAATGATGAAATGGACAATGAATATTCAACCATTTGAATAAATGATGAAATGGACAANATGAATATTCAACCATTTGAATAAATGATGAAATGGACAATGAATATTCAACCATTTGAATAAATGATGAAATGGACAAATTTCCAGTAGAAGAATATAGCATTACTTTGAGTTTTTTTTTTCCTACATCATTATGACTTGTTACATATTTACACTGCATATTTTTACGTTTATCAATATTTGAGATTTCAAATCTACCACAAAACTATTGAAATAGAAGGTTTGGAATTGAAGTGATGGCTTCAAATTTCAGACTGATTTTGCTAAACTTAACAAAGTAAACAGGACGTAAATGCTTTAGCATGATTGAATGAATGTAGGAAAAATTTCTTGTTATCCTTGGAAATGTGGCTGTCAGGCAATTTGGTTATGCACGATACACTATCCTAACAATAACAACAAAACCAAAAAGAGTCGATAATCAAGGCCTAGTGAGCTCCATCCTGAGAGCAAGCTTCAAGCTCTTCGACATCCTTGAATTACCTTATTATTCGTTACATCAGCAGTTATGTGTCATCGCTTTATTCATCAATCAACTTATGATGTACTAAATTTACTACCTTTCACCTTGCAACTAATAAATATGAAATAAAGATTCACAATATAGATAGTCATAGAAACTTTTACATTCACAAGCTATAATATAGAGTTGCTTTTGTAAGAACTCAAACAGAAAGACTATATATAATATGAATCACGTGATTACATTAGCAGTTATCACATAATTAACCTGCATTTATCAATTTCATTATGTAGGATTTCAAGCAGGAACAACAACCTGGCTTTATGTTTATGTAGGATTTCAAGCAGGAACAACAACCTGGCTTTATGTTTATGTAGGAGTTCCGAAACTTAATTAAGAGTCACTCGTATGATATTTTCCTCATTGGAAAGTGTGGTTTACGGATCAGGATTCAGGAAGTAATTCTAAGGAGAAAAACATTTACAATGAACAAGAAAGTGAACATTGTGCCTGTGAACAAGAAAGAGTATATGTCACATTTTATGATCGAGTACACATAATTTCATAACTTGGATAACAAATGCAAAGATTGATCACTTGTACTTTCAAAACGTAAAACTGATATACCAAATTTCATCACCAAATTCTTTTTTGTGTACTTGTTAAATGGGCAATGTGAATATCAAACTTTAGATCTGAAATGCTAACAAATCCAAAGATTGATCACTTGACAGAAAAGACATTCCCATAAACAGAAGGTTCAAATTGAAATATTATAATTCAAGAAATACATACTAACACCAGTTCCCTTGTCTAACACCATATTTGAAGGAATAACCACCTGAAATGGAATTGCATCTAAAGTCATACCTTTGGCGCTATTGGCTTTTCAGGTGAGCTCCAACCGCCTAAATCGTCCGAGTTACTCTTAGACCTGTTGTACCAACCAAAAAGAGTATATAGTATTCAACAAAATCTAAAACAAGCGCACATACAAGACGATTGATTATAAAACTCACACTTCAAATAAACACCACCTGAAATGGAATTGCATCTAAAGTCGTACATTTGGGCTATTGGCTTTCCAGGTGAGCTGCAGCCGACTAAATAGTCTGAGTTACTCTTAGACCTGCTATACCAACCAAAAAGAGTATATAGTATTCCACAAAATCTAAAACAAGTGCACATACAAGCCGATTGATTATAAAACTCACACTTCAAATAAACCTAGCATTATAAAATCAGGAAAACCCTTATAAGACCAAAGATTTGTACAATGTGCATAAATATGTAATGCGTTTGGGTTTTGCAGGACTAACTGTGGGTCTTAAAATGACTGTACAATGAAGTTTCTTCTTTGTATGTAGGTGGGGAATGTATACGCACAGTTTCTTTAGCCTTTAACATTGTTTCTTATGTACAATTTTAACCTTTTAAGGTTGGACGGATGATTCTTCTAGTAACTTAATCAATCTAAAGTGCATTACTATGGTTAAATGTCAATTAATTAAAATGTACAACATACACACATAACCAAAATCCAATTAAAGACATTTATGAACAGCACTAACAGGAAACCATCTTCTGAACACACAACCATATTTCTAAGTGACATTTGAGAAGTTGAAAATCTTTGTGGCTAACAATGCGTGATTGACTGATTGTTACACAATGTACCAACCCAGATAGAACGATCCTAACAGAAAAGTTATAAGCTATTAAACAATAATCATTCAAAACAAGAACAATTCCAGAAGTCATTAATTTTGACACCCTAAGAAACATAAAAAAAAATTGAAATAAGAAACTTCGTACCTCAAAATCCCTATACTGATAGTAGCAAATTCTCGAACTGCAAACAGAAAACATAAATCGAAATCTCTTTTCATCCAACTCCAGATCTCATCCTTATAAATATCAATCGGTTTTACGGATAGGAGAGATTAGGGATGGCGAGAAAGTCGAATTGGCTTTAGGGATAAGATAGAAATCAAAATCAAAATCTATCTCATAATATGTTTGAAGCGATGAAATCGATTTGGGTTGGAATCGATTTCATCAAAATCTCTGTTCATGGGTTTGAAAATCGATTAGGGATTGGGTTTAGATTAGGGATAGCGATAAAATGGGAGAATTTGTTTTAGGGACGGTGATAAGAAGGGATTGGGTTTTAGTGATATGGCTTTAATAGGTTGTACTATCAGCAATAGAGGTTGGTTTTAAGTAATTTGACATTAATTGGTAGTATTATATGCTTAAAAGGTTGTTTTTAAGAGTTTTAGTCAAATGTTTTATAAGATAGTATATATATATATATATATATATATATATTGTTGATCCTCTCTCTCAATGATTTGATGATAATCTCTTTTCATTTATACGAAGTATTTATGTTTCTGTCTTTTCAGTTCCAGCGATCTTCACTGAGCCTGTTCAGTGATCGCTGAAGAACTTGTATTGTAATTCAATCAGCGACAGCGATACTTCAAGAAGACAACACTCACACCAAAGAACCTTCAGCCAATGTCGAAGACTGAAACTGAAGATTAGAGACCGGCGAGTACGTGATCTGAAGCGGTACTCATTGATTACAAGTCTGTTTACATATGTGGGAAGACTGCTCAAGCCTCAGCGAATACTGAAGAGACCTCCAGGTTATTCCAGCTTTCAGCGATCAAAAGAAGCTGACAAATGCACGATTGTTGTTGTCTTGTCTTTATACACACAAAGAACAAACCCATACCCTTTCTAAATGTTAGTACGGTACGGAGCCGACTAGTTGACTCTATTACCCACCAACTTTAGGTAAGGATGTCTACTCATGAATAGGCTTTTTGTACTATTCACTGTAGCAAAGGACAATCATTCCTCTTAAGGCTTGACACACACTCTAACCCTACCACATAGCATTAAATGTGCATTTAATGCAATGAGTATAAATAGAAATGTTTCTTCTCCATGCAGAGTGTGCGCGCAACACACTCTCTTAACCTAATTCTTACTTTGAACATTCTTGAGTTTAAGTAAAGGAACCCTTCTCTACAACATATCTTTTCTTATTTGCTAAGACTTAGTGTGTAACCAAAGATTGTTTAGATAGGTTTTTCTTACCTTATCTTTCCGCAAACAGCCTTGTAAATTTGTATTGATCTTCTCTTATCAATATACATTTTAAATTTGAAAATATTGTGTTTGTATTCATCTTCCCCTTCTACAAACTGTTATACATTTCTTGTTGACCATTACGGGACCAACATATATATAGAGAGAGGGGGGGGGGGAGAGGGGCGGGTTAGATTACAAACCGCCTAATTCGTGAAAACTATGCAAACCATTCTCGACCAATAGAAAATTTTCGTTTTTTATTCTTTAAATTTTAATAAGTAAGGATATACTTGTTATTTTATAGTATAATGGGTAATATTGGAAATGATTTAATTATTTGTAATATGGAAACGTAAATATAGAAACCGTTTATATGAAAGGTGTAAATCAATTGTTTTTAAATATAATATTAGAAATGATTTAATTATTTTTAAATATGGAAAAGTAAATATAGAAACCGTTTATATGGAAGGTGTAAATCAATTGTTTTTAAATATAAAAGGGTGAAATAGTGAAGTAGTTGCATACAATGAAGAGGACATATTAATATAGTTTCATAATGTGAAACAGATTCATACAGTGAACCAGATTCACACATATGAATAAATATTGTGAAATAGATTCATACAATGAAATACATGTTCATCTAGTTAAGAAATACATATAATACAGTGAATCAGATTGATACAGTGATAAAATAATGTTTTTCATACAGTGAAATAGTTGCATACAATGATGACATAGAGTTTCATACAGTGAAATACAGTTTCATTTAGTGAAATAGTTGCATACAATGAAGAGGACAGTGATGAAACGCAGTTTCATATAGTGAAACAGATTCATATGGGTGATTTGCAGATTTTACCCTTTTTTAAATTAAAAATTAAACTTTTTTTTTTAATTTTCTAATATAACACTATTTAATCTTGACCACTAATCAAGAAAATGGATGGATGAGATTGGTTTGTAGGGTTTTCACAAATGAGGGTGGTTTGCAATTGATCGCTCCCCGCTCTCTCTCTCTGTACACATATATATATATATATATATAATATATATATATATATAATATATATATATATATATATAGCTATAGAATACATAGGCATAGAAGTCTATTTTGAAGAGTATGTTGGGGTGTTATTCCCTAGTTGTAACTTGAAATAAGCATTGGGTCTTAATAAGCAACAAGATGTGGACCTTTGAAGTCATATAATGTAATTTCTAAGTGAATAAACTTAACTATATAATTATGGAGTTCTCAAGGTAAAGACCTATACTGTTGATGTTGGGAACCCCACATGTAAGAAACTTGATTTAGTTGACCTTGTTAATTCATTAAACTATAAGACCCGTAGAGGGTTGATCTTAATGATTGGTCATTTGTTACTGATGCTTATATAATATTGAACTGTGGCCTACTCTTGTGTTCCATCACGATTAATGCAAATTGTATCTCCCTCTTCATCTCCGGATGGTTTATGCCCTTCTAGGGGTAAGCATGAGAAAAAAATGTACAATCGATTTGATAAGGTTATGTTTTTTGTTTTAAAATTTTATAGCTTTATTCAATAACTGTTTGTTCTCACTAGAAATTAAGCCTAACATTTTTTCTCAAATGAGGTGTATATCAGGTTCTCTTACCGGTGGGGCTCCGGAGGGTTGAGTGGAGCATTCGTGCCGGTGGAGGCACTTTTGGGAATTACATCTTTGAGCGTATTCGTGGAGTTACTAGATATTTTTCTTTTAAGGATTTTACATCTAATCTATACTTCAAATTAGTAGATTATTAGGTTGTTGACTAGCATCCTTTATTCAGATGTAACCATTATTGGGTGATTTTATATTTACTAAGCTCTTTTCCCGTAAGTATTCGGTTTAAATTATCTCTTATTTTAGGGGTGTTACAATTATATTTAGGATCTTGCCAATTGTAATGAGGGTTTGGAAGAATCACGGGTTTTTGGTTGTCATATTGATCTTTCATTCAAATTGTTCGAAAAAACAAGTGGATATTGTAGAGTAAGATTATGGGGAGTCTTTCATGAAGGTGAAGGAGAAACATCACGGTTTTGGCTTTGTCGTGGTCATATGTTATTAAGTACTAGTTGCAAGAGCATTCGTATCAATATGAGTTTCAACCCAAAAGTAGTTTTTCCCGACCACGTTTTTTGATAATATACTATCAATTGAATTTTTATATATATCTTTTATCAAATCACAAAAAATCACTATCTAATGCACATGTGGATAATCAAAAACTAGAAAACTGATTGTATCTGAATTACGTCTTAGAAAACATCATATCATTTCAACCACTTTTAATCATATTTTATGCAATGGATATAGACCATTTTTTTTATTGCACTATAAAACCTTAATTTAAGCCATTTTTTTAGGAAAATACATTATCTTACTACATCGAGTTTTATAAATTGAATTTTTAACAAAAATATCAATTTTTTAGGTATCCGGTTCGACTTGTACGTATCTTAAATAATCCTAGAAAACATCCACGAAAATCCCCAATAAATTGGAAAATAAAAATGATGGTTGAAAAAATGTGCAACAGTTGAGGTTGAATTAATAAATAAATCATCAGCAATAATTACTATAATAAGTCAGTTTCGTATCCTGAAATTTGTTGGGTTAAAAAGAAACGCTCACGTTTGCTTAAAAGCTATAATTTTCCTACCAAACAAAATGTGGCCATCAAGTAAAGACGTCATAAACTTATCCAAACGATCAACTTGATATTTTGAACACATGTCTGACGTTCGATGGTAGGAAAGTTTTACTTTAATCATATGTGAATGGAAATAACACATGTAAGGAGACTTGAAAGGCACCTTCCATCAAATCTTAAAGCAACCGCTCACCACATCCACTAATATATCTTACCATTTTTACGAACTCCAAATAACCAAAAAGACACCTCATTTATAGCTATCATTAGTGTTATATTTGGGTTTGTGCATAAGTGTCGAGAAAGGGTATAATCGCAACGATGGGAGTGAAAATACATTTCCGAAAGCATCATGTACGTATTCCTTCATTGATTTATTTGATTGTATCTGAAGTTGAAGGCTTAATTAAACGTTTTATAATGTAGGTGGTTTTGGATAACGACATTGTTCAACTGAAGTTAACAAATCCGGGAGGATTTGTAACTGGCGTAAAGTACAACAACATCGATAATTTGCTTGAAGACCATAACGATGAATCAGATAGAGGGTAAATTGGCGTTGGTCGTTATTTACGATTCATTTCACTATAACAACTCATGATAATGCGAAACTGACTTGTGGTAGCCATAGTTATGTTCATTTTTTAGAAGTGTCGTATGAGCATATTTTTTACAAGACAACATTTTTATACGATACTTTTTTTTTTAAGTAACGTCATATAAAAAACTATTATGACGATTTTATTTCAAAAGTATCATAATAAAACTTGTTAGGACATCCAAAACTATTTTACTACCTTATTATAATATATTTACAATTGACATATAATTGTTTCATCATCATATAAACTTAAGTTTTATAAAGAAGTCTATTAAGACATTTAGACAACATTTGGCTTTGCATAAAGCCGATATTGTTGTAGCGTGTCGCAAAGCATCAGGATCAACGACAATCAGAACCGTCACAAATACACCTGTATCATCTTCGCCTTAGCATTGTACTTAAAGTAAGTACATCATATGTTTACAACCTTCTAAACCTGTGTAGGTATTGGGACCTCGTTTGGAGTTCGGCCGGAAATCTGGGAACGACCGGTACCTTTGAAAGGTGACTCTTTCTCTCTAGCAAGGCTTTCGAGTAACATTCTCCATGCTAACTCAAAAAGGTCATAACTTTTGCTATAAAACAGGATCGAAGGGACAAGTTGTGAGGTTATAGTGGAAACGGATGATCAAGTAGAAGTCTCGTTTTCAAGAACATGGGATTCGTCTCTTGAAGGAAAGCACGTCCCATTGAAGATCGACAAAAGGTGATCATACCCGTTAGCTTCTTATCGGTTTTAAGAAAATAATGATGATGATAATGACGATAGAAACTTGATAGGTTTGTGTTACTTCGTGGTTCTTCGGGTTTCTACTGCTACGCGATTTACGAACATCTGGAAGGATGGCCTGGTTTCAATCTTGATGAAACCAGGATAGTGTTCAGACTCAGAAAGGACAAGTAAGCATCTTTCTGATCCCTACTTGGTTTCATCTGATTACCGTCCATTCACTTCAGATTTGGACGGACGGGGCAGATAAATATGAAAGGATAACAAAATCCATGATTTGCATATAGGTTTCACTATATGGCGATGTCCGATGACCGACAAAGGTATATGCCTTTGCCTGATGATCGGTTGAATGATAGAGGTAAACCTTTGGCTTATCCTGAGGCAGTACTTCTCGTTAATCCGGTGGAACCCGAATTCAAAGGAGAGGTAATAAAACGTTTTTCCATCAACGTTACTTTCACATAAAAATAGTTCGCTTCGTGGTTGTTTTTATTCCTATGATTTATAGTTTTTCGGTTTTTATGATACAGGTAGACGATAAATATCAATATTCGTGTGAAACAAAGGATCTAAAGGTCCATGGATGGATATCCACGGATCCGGCTATCGGATTTTGGCAAATTACATCAAGTAATGAGTTCCGAACAGGCGGACCTAGGAAGCAAGAGCTTACTTCTCATGTTGGCCCGATAAATCTAGCTGTAAGAGCAACTACATTTTTCGCATCAACTACTTAATTTCTTTTGCGTTTCGAACCTTATTCTTTCGCGAAATGCAGATGTTTGTTAGTGCTCATTATGCCGGAAACGATTTAGTTATCAAATTTGGCGAAGGTGAGCAATGGAAGAAAGTTTTTGGTCCGGTTTTTATGTATCTCAATTCGACGACCTCCATGGGAGAAGACCCTCTTACGCTCTGGAATGATGCCAAGAATCAGGTATTTGCAAACTCAGTCGTTCTGTCCAAGAATCATTAGGTATTTGGTTCGTGGACAGAAAACAACCACATTCTTTAGGTATAGTAAACCAGTGTTGCTAATTTACGATCATTTTCAGATGCTGGATGAAGTTGGAAAATGGCCCTACGATTTTCCAGCTTCGAAAGATTTCCAGCAAGCTCACGAACGCGGCACGCTAAGCGGTAGATTGTTTGTACACGACAAGTATAATCTCTAATCTTTTTTTTTCACCATTTCAACAAAAAGAATCAAACACAAATTGAGTGTGTAAACTTTGATAATGCACGTATTCAGGTTCATTAGCGACGAAAACACACCTGCCATTGGTGCGTATATCGGACTAGCTCCACCAGGAGACCCCGGATCATGGCAACGGGAAAACAAGGTGAGTTCAAATGCGAGAATGATCGAAATCTATGCCAAGTTGCAATCTCTTTTATTCGAAATCAGTAATCAGAAACACTTTATATATCTTGTGCATATAGAGCTACCAGTTTTGGAGTAAAGCAAACGATGAAGGCCATTTTTCGATTCAAAACATTTTGGCTGGCTCATATAATCTATACGCTTGGGTTCCTGGATTCATTGGCGACTACAAAAACCCTACCACCATTACCATCACACCAGGTGCTTATCTAATTAATCTCCATATCTCGAAACCAACATGATGTATCTGTGTTATGTCTAAATGTTATAATAGATTGTTTTATAAAACTTATAATAATAGAATCGGAACCACACATTTGCCTCCTATGGAAAAATGTTTATAATAAGTTGATATGACGTTTTTCAGACTTTCTAACAATTGTTTTGTAACACTTTTGTTCTCTTAGTTTTTTATGACATTATTTGAAACATATTTTATAAAAACGAGGGCTCATGTAGAGGACACTTTTCAAAATTCATATGGCATCTCTCAGAAGTTCCCTACAAAAATTTGTAAAGATGCCCAAATCTATATGTTCTAATATCTTCATTATCGTAATACATATGATGCATAATTATTCTAGTCTTATAAAACAATCTATTAAGACATATTTTAGGCATATTTGACATCTTATATATAAAGACGTTTAAAATTTGTTGTAGCGATGTTTGAACAAAACTCGATATATTTTAAGCAGGCTGTGAGATCGAAATTGGTGATATTGTTTACGATCCCCCAAGAGACGGCCCAACGTTATGGGAGATCGGAATACCCGATAGATCTGCTGCAGAATTCCACATTCCTGATGCTGACCCAATCTATACAAACCAGTTTCTTGTCGACGATCCTAACAGGTGTCACCAAGATTAATTGCAATTTGAAAATGAAATTGAACAACAAAAGAGACTTGAAATATCATCATTTGTGCAGGTTTAGACAGTATGGATTATGGGAGAGATACACAACGCTGTATCCTGATAGTGATTTGGTTTTCACCATCGGTGAAAGTGATTACAAGAAAGATTGGTTCTTTGCACATGTGAACAGGTTTCTATTTTAATTAGTTTCTTTCAAAACAATGTCAACTTTTCTATTCTACATTCAATTTGCAAGACAGAGAAACTCGTTATTCCCTTTATTATTATATATAAGGATAAAATAGTTATTTGATTAATTAAAAAGTGTAAAAATTACGTATCTCGTGTGTCTTTTTTCATTATAGACGTTAATATATTGTGGAACGGGGAGTAATGGCATTAAAATTTGTGTTTACCTTCGTTTCACAGGAAGAAAGATAATGGTGACTATGAAAAAACGACATGGACGATCAAATTCAAGCTTAACGACGTTAGCAAGAATGGAACTTATAAACTGAGATTGGCTCTAGCATCCGCACAAGTATCTGATCTACAGGTATTCTAATTCTTACATATGATTTTCAACAACATATTGACAATTTATAAATATTTATATAAATTCCTTTAATACCCATCTCACGTACGTTATCAATAGGAGCTTAATAACATCTACTAAATTTCAAAGCTAGCTAGATACAGACTATCAAACATGCATATATATATATATATATATATATATATGTAGGACGAAAATCCCAAATAACATTTTTAGAAGGGTTCTTCTTGAAAAAGATCCAAAGGGGCTTCATATATGCTCAATGGAATCAAAGTTGGGATATAACACCACATACGGACTCCACACAATACTCTTTTGCCTCTAGGGCATGTATAGTAGAAGTCTCATATTGGCTAGACAGGAACCATCAAACTTGTATGGTTTGATACAAATATAGGAAATTACCATCTATATTCTCATTTTCATTCCCTTACAATAAACCTAGCGTCCCCTAATTTTTTATGCAAAATAGTTTTGTATCTTGAACAGTAATATTAGTATCAAGATGTTAACTAAGTTTTGATTTTTAGGTTCGAGTTAACGATCCAAACAAGGAATTGCCATTGTTTTCAACTGGAATAATTGGAGGAGATAATGCAATTGCAAGGCACGGGATACACGGGCTGTATTGGTTATTCAACATAGACATACCGGGAACGAATCTGAACTCTAATGGTGAGAACGCCATTTATTTAACACAAGAGATCATAGGAACCCCATTTCGTGGAGTGATGTATGATTACATTCGTTTAGAAGGACCGCCTCCTTCGCAATCCATTAGTCATGTATGTATTTAATTAACGTTTATGTTTTAAATAACGTGAATTATTTGTGTTTCATTTTATTTTCTCAATTCAAACCAACGATTTAAAACTTCTATTTAAAAGTTATTGAATAATAATCAAGTGTAGTATACAAAATCCATTGGATTCTTTTTCTATCTCTCTCACGACAAATCACAAACATGCAACATAGATGATACAATTGTAGTTGTATGGCGTGGTTTGTATCTGATCGTTATGTTTAACAAAAAGAACATGCATTGGATTTATTTTAAACGATTAATAATGCTAAATATTGGATAAATTAGAAAATACTAAATACATATAGGAGTTCACTCTTTTTCGGGATTCTTCTCATTCTTCTTTGGCACCTAGTGTAGAGATCGGACGTATTTGGCCCCCAAAGGGGATTACACTTTTAGATCCACGGGGAAATCCATTTTGGATAAATTAGTAAATACTACATACACATAGGAGTTCGTAGATGATTAATTCGAGAGTTGGTTTTTAAAGACCACACTTATCAGTTGCCATCAATGCAATTTTTGTAACTCGTCAGACATTTTTGAAACCTATGAAACCGAAATCTTCAACTTTGCCTCGATTAGAAGTCGTTAATCGGAAACGATGGTTTGCATGCTTTTAGGGATAGAAATTTGAGTTTCTAATAATTGTTGTAGACTTTTCTTTACTCCCAATAACATCTTACATTACAACAAAATTTAGTGTTTGAGATGTTTCTATAAAATGTTTTATTTAAAAAGTGTCACATAAAAATCAAATATTATTATAAACATTTTTTAAAGTGCTCCATATAAAAAGGCAACTAGCTATCTACTAGTGCAATATAGCGAGATGTAATTTTTTTTATTGTGAGGATGAAAATTTCATGTAATTTTTACTTAAAAAGAATATTGGAAATATATGAAGTATTTTGCAATATTGCCCGACATTTATCATGTGATTGAATGCGTTTATCATTTGTCTAATATATTGAGATTAAGTGCGTTTTCACCTTCTTCATTACTGGAGTTAAGATAGAGAAATCCGTCAAGTTATGTTCTTCAGCCCAGGTTTTTCTAAGGTTTGACTTTTAATGAAAAGATTTGGAGAATTTAGAGGATTGATATAATGGAGGATAGAAAGTCATTATCCTGGGAATTAGAAGTAATTGCAGGTCTTGTTTATAACATTAATAAAATTGCTTTGATAACACTTATTGGTCCCTGGTAGGTTAATGACTTATGTTGATCCTCTCTCTCAGTGATTTGATGATAATCCCTTTTTCCTTTCGATGTATTTCTGTATCTGTAATTTCAGTTCCAGCGATCATACACTGAGCTTGGTCAGTGATCGCTGAAGAACTTGTTTTGTAATTCATTCAGAGACAACGATACTTCAAGAAAACAACACTCACACCAAAGATCCTT
>NC_037531.1:447411-450216 GCF_001531365.2 Cynara cardunculus var. scolymus
AAAGCCCTTGATGAGAAAAGGTTTAATTTCCTTGTTGAGAAAATAGGAATGACATGTCCAGAGTTCTAGTTGTTGAATGTCTCATTTATTTATTCTTTTTTTATAAAGTTGTTTTCTCTTTTATTAATTTCATTCTTCTGTATATATCTTTTCTTTTAAATTTCATTCTGTTTATAGTTTTAATTTCTTGATAAACCTTCTCTTGATTTCATAGTTAACAAGTTTATCTTGCAGAGACTTGCAAGGTTTGAGGGGGAGTGTGTGCTTAAAAATAATAAAACCTTTTGAAGAAGAAAAATGTTTTTCATCACAGAAGTCTTTTCACAGATCCTCTGTGATAGTTCTCAGAGGCTCTTTGAACGGATCCTCTGTCGATACTTCTTAGGATTTTAAATGGTTTTTAGTTCGAGGGGGAGCCATGGAAGCTGGCTCATAGGGGGAGTTTTTGAAATGAAAATCAAAACCTCAGAAGGTGCCATAACTTTTGAAGTAACTTGTTCTCAGAGGTCAACTCATCAGAACCTCTGACGCTTCTATCAGAGGCTCTGTGGGTTTGAACTGAGCAAGTACTCATCTCTCTGAGGATTTTCAAACCATTTAGGTAAATAAAGGTGTAACATATTAGAAGACCCAGCACATATCACAGAGGCTATGTTACCCTTAGGCCTCTGGCAGAACTCTCTTAATAGTTCTTGTCTATTGATATGGTGCGCGTGGTTCTGTGGATAAGGGTTAAAGCTAATCACGYGCGTGTCAGAATCGGGGGCGCACGTCATCAATCGTGCGTCTTCCCAACACCGCATGTCATATTTTTTATTCGTCACACCCTATAGCCACTTATCACGTTATTTCTCCCAACAAACGGTTCAGTTCAAATTCCTCACTATAAATACCCCTTCCCCCCAAAACGTAAACCTTTACAATATCCCTCTTCTCAGACGAACCTGCAACCTTCGAGCTTTCAAACAAACCTGCAACTATGTCTTCATCTTCAGCCTCTGCTCAATCTGCTAACGTCTCAAGCGACAACGAAGTAACCCAAGCCCAAGCATTAACGTCTCAGGCTCTATCATTTGTTCAAAATAGATACGAAAAAGTCGTCCTGGTAAAGAAACCAATAATTACTACTTCGTTCCGTCTTCAACAGGTTTCCCTGAATTCACCTTCCCCCTTTTTGAAATTCTTCGAAATCACCATTTTTTTATGCCCTTTCAGCCACCAAACCTACACCTGAATCTTACATCACCCAATTCCTGTTAAGCTCTTACATAACTACCCTAGACAACACTGGACTAAGCATCGTTGGTTATGCTTCTCACCCAATCAACAAATCCCTTGTAACTATGGAACTAAACGTGAATACTCTTCGAACAGCCCTCCGCCTACCCACCTTGGAATCTCTAAATTTGGATGCTTACGCCCCAACCCCAATAGACGATGAATTAATTCAATTTCTTGAATTACATTCTTATGCCGCCAAAACAAAAATCGTTAAGAGGACTCAGTTCAAACGAAAAGGTCTACCCCCAATCTGGAATACTCTATTCTCAATCGTGAACTGTTGTCTAATAGGGAAGGTCGGCAGCCATGACCAGACCTCTCACGCAATGCTTTCCATTGTGTATGGAATATTTTTCAACCTGCCCCTCGACTACGCACAACTCATCTTCGAAGACATGGTGGGTTTGATCAAGAAGAAGTGCGCCACACAGAGGGGTGAAAAGTCAAAAGTGAAGGCGCAGAAGAAGGCCAAAGAGGGCCTCAATCATCCAAACCTTATTCTACAGAGGTTCTTTGGCCTAGTCTTTGGGGATTTGATTGCAGAGAAGCTGCCCTCTGCCGAGCCTAACACCAGATTGTATCCTTTGAAGGAATTCCACCCGACAAAGCATGAGCTAGGGTACAGAAGCCCCAGACCTCTATCTAAAGCCATGCTCAAATACCTTAGTCATGAAGATAGGAAATCATACAAACGTGGATTCAGGAGGCCAGAGCCGGTCCCTGAAACCCCTCCACGCATAGGAATCCCTTTAGGAGAGAGAGTTGAAAAATGAGGGTCGATGGAAGACAGGAGGAGCCAGCAGAGGCTAGACAGGTGAGTAAGGAAAGACCTAGAGTAGCAAGTCCCCCACCAAAGAAGCCAAAGAAGACACAGAAGGGTGTTGATTCTTCTGTGAAAAAGGAAGGGAAGAAGAGACCTGCAGAAGAAGAGGGTCCAAGTAGTCCTCTGCAAAAGCCTAAGAAAAAGAAATCAAAGAAGGCCCAACCCGCAGAGGTTGTGGTCACAGAGGCTGCAATTCAAAAGAGCCCTGCAGAGGCTACTCCAAAGCGCAGAAGGTTGTGCAAGGTGGTTCATGAAGAGTCCCCAACAGAGCAGATACAAGATGTTATCTTCCAAATTCAATAGGAGTTTAAAGCGCCTACGAAAGTAGCTGATTTGGGGACAGAGGTCATTTTAGACGACGAAAAAGAAGAGGTGGAGATAGGAGAGGGAGAAAAAGATGCCCAAGGCACATATCCTAGCCCCCCTCCAGTGCGACCCACATTTCTAGGGACCCTGTTCTAGAGGGATCCCCCATTGAACAAAGCGTGCACACACTGAGCCTAACCCAAGCTAACCTCGCAAAGGACATTCTTCTGTCCTTTGTCGAATGCACTACCCGGGAACCACAACTTACTCCAACATCCTCTCAAAAGGATGGTGGTTTTAAAATAAGAGTCCAATCACCCAAGGACTCGTCACAACCCAAAGAGGTATCTGTTACCTCTCCACACTTGAGTGACCAACCAAAATATGCTTCAGAG
>NC_037531.1:450490-452238 GCF_001531365.2 Cynara cardunculus var. scolymus
AAAACCACTCGCTGAGGGCGCCTCACACTCCGAGGCTACTTGGTCACCATGTGTTGGTGATCTAGGTTCCAAAGATACCTATGTGACGAAGGGGGAGTTAGAAACCTTCGCCACAACGGTATTCCAGAGGTTGGACGAGTTGAAAGCTTGTTCACCTCTCAATCCTCGACAGAGGCCCTTGCTCCAATAATAGAGGCTCTGAAGGAGTTGACATCTACAACGTCATAACTCATGGCAACACTTTCTACCCTTTAGAGCTCTGTACTTCATAAAGACGACCTTGCAGAAGCCTTCAGTGCTCTGTCACTCAACCCTTCTTCAATCCATAAGCTGAAGACAGAGTTATCAGAGGTGGTTGCCCAGTTTGCTGCTGATTTCATCTCTGCAGGCTACACAGACTACTCCACCTTCAAAGACAAGATCAAAAGCATGTTCTCCTCTACGGTCATCTACGGCATTGACTCCAAATCCTCCAGGGCAAACATCAACCATCTAGCCACTCGCAGAGAGCTAGATGCAATGATTGAAGCCCTAGGAGAGTGCGCAAGTATACATATCAACTTCTCAAAGAAGCACGAGCTTCCAACCAATCGATTAAAGACTGCACTTCAAAGCTCGTCAAAGAGGGTGACTCCTTCATAAGCGAAATCTATCAAAGTCTCTCTAAAATGAAGTGGGCCTTAGAGATCAATATAAACAACGCTTCTGTGAATGCAGAGCTAGTGATCAAGAAAATGGAGAAGGCGGCTACCAGAATCTTAAGGTGATTAAAGAAGGCTCTCCTCATTACCTGCAAGGCAGAAGCCACCAAAAACCATGATGATCAAGGAGGTGATGACCATGATCGTCATGAGGGGGAGAAGAAGATGGAGAAGAAAGCTGAAGAGCCAAAGAAGCAGACCTCTGCCAAACCACTAAAGATAGTGGACTCTACAGCAACCCTGTTCTCAAAAGACAAAGCACCAGAGCCTAAGGGGAAAGGCAAGGGTAAAGCTGTAGAGGAGTTGCCACAGAGGGGGTCGAGCTCTGAAATGCCAGAGCAGATAAACGAGGAAGAGTACGATGACCCAGAGCTCGTTCAAGCGTTAAAGGCTTCTTTGGCAGAGGTTCAAGCAAGAAAAGGCAGACCCCTATCCCCAGAGTTGGAGAAGGCTCATCCTCCAAAATGGCGAAGGAGGAAATGTCCACGGGTACGTTCGACGCTCTGTTAGGAACTGTCAAACCTATCCTAGCAGAGGGGTCCACCCAGAGGCCAATTCTAGAAGAAGAAGAAACCAGGATACCAAAATCTGCCACAGTGGGAAGGGTATATGAGATCTTTGATTCGATGAGAAAAATCCCTATGTAGAAGGTACGCACAGAGCCTGTAACCACTGTGGAAGAGATTCTGTGGTGGCGCTACTCTACCGTAGACACAGAGCCCCCTTACGACCCAGAGCTTACAGGCATACCCTCTGCAGCTGCAAAGTTTCACTTCTCAAAACTTACAAATCCACGCGAGCAGGTCTTCTCAGAGCACGTGATAACCTCTCTTGAAACAATATCTCCAAGAATGATACTGAAGAAGACCGTGCTCTATGCTCAATATGTGGTGAAGAGGGACGACGACAACCTATACACGTTCACAGATGCTGACCTCYACAACCTCTGTGTATTTGACCTGATCTTCCTGCACAAAATTCTTAACAAATACATGGAGAGGAGGTCAAGCTATTCTATATCGCTCAGAAGGCTAATCGAAGTTATGC